>NC_059349.1:54582439-54709939 GCF_019703515.2 Myxocyprinus asiaticus | reverse complement strand
CTCTCTGTCTCTCACTCACTTTTCATTCTTCTCTTAACAGATGGAAAGTCGAGGGTGTTTATAAAGTCTATAGGTCAGTGCTTCTCAACTGGTTTTGCTTCAGGATCTGACACACTACGACTAAAAATCAAACACTGACAGTTGTTAATATTACTATGAACTGCAAAAGGCCGATCAAGAGCTCATATTTAAAACTCAATGAGCTGCCGTCTGCATGGGAACGACCTTGTACTTGAAATGTGACATGTTTGTAGGGCAAGAGAAATCGATCATGATAGTGTAGGTTAATTATTAACTGAAGGTCTCTCACACAAACACATTAACCCGGTTATCCTCGGCCCTCACATCTTTAAATACCAGTAAATGCATGTTGTCATTTTTACAGGTGAATCTAGCAAAGAACTTGTTTGGGTGATATGTCACCCCAAAATCAAAGGAAAAAAAACTATAATGTTTTGCATAAGCAAAATGAAGCCTGTTCACACTGTCTCTGTCTCTCTTTGTTTTTAGTGTGTGTTCACGGTGAGTTCATCGAGCCGCCTCCTTCAGTGTCGCTGCGCTCTTTCTCTGACACACTAACACGGCTGCCGTGTCGGTTTGCGGTGGACGGGGACGAGCGAGTCGTGCAAGTGACCTGGTCAAGACAGAAACCTGGAGGAGAGAGAGAACAAATCATCATTGGACACTTTACTGAGGGACCCAAAGGTGTGCATTTACTTTTTACACGTGAAATTATTGCATACAGACAATGAAGCCTGTTTTTTAGGACCAGTACGTTTTTTTTGCATTGTGACCTTATTTCTATGACCATTTATTTCCGTGCACGTTCCGTACACACATTTCATCCCCAAATTCTCATTATATACAGTATATAATGTCTCTTTATATCTACATGCCACAGTCCAAATCACTGAGATCACATTTATTCCCCTTTCTGATGGTTGATGTGAACATTAACTGAAGCTCCTGACCCGTATCTGCATGATTGTATGCACTGCTGCCACACGATTGGCTGATTAGATAATCGCATGGGTGATTGTTGGTGCCAGACGGGCTGATTTGAGTATTTCTGGGATTTTCACACACAACAGTCTCTAGAGTTTACTCAGAATGGTGCCAAAAACAAAAAACATCCAGTGAGCGGCAGTTCTGTGGATAGAAATGTCTTGTTGATGAGAGAGGTCAACAGAGAATGGCCAGACTGGTTTGAACTGGCAAAGTCTATGGTAACTCAGATAACCACTCTGTACAATTGTGTTGAGAAGAATATCATCTCAGAATGCTATTCTGAGATGCGGGTTGGCACTGTTTTGGTGGCACGAGGGGGAACTACACAATATAAAGGAGGGTGTTTTTAATGTTGTGGCTGATTGGTATATATAATAAATAAGAATTCAGACCCCTTCATTTTTTTCACATTTTGCTGTGTTTCAGCCTTATGCTAAAATGCTTTCAATTATTTTTATTTTATTTTTTTCACACCAATCTACACTCCATACCCCATAATGACAACTTTGCAAATGTATTAAAAAGAAAAAAACTGAAATATCACATTGACATAAGTATTCAGACCCTTAACTCAGTACTTAGTTGAAGCACCTTTGGCAGCGATTACAGCCTCAAGTCTTTTTGGGTATGATGCAACAAGCTTTGCACACCTGGATTTGGGGATTTTCTGCCATTCTTCTCTGCAGATCCTCTCAAGCTCTGTCAGGTTGGATGGGGACCGTCGGTGGACAGACATTTTCAGATCTCTCCAGAGATGTTCGATTGGGTTCAAGTCCGGGCTCTGGCTGGGCCACTCAAGGACATTCACAGAGTTGTCCCTAAGCCACTCTTGCGTTGTCTTGGCTGTGTGTTTAGGGTCATTGTCCTGCTGGAAGGTGAACCTTCAGCCCCAGTCTGAGTTCCTGACGTGCTCTGGAGCAGGTTTTCATGAAGGATATCTGTGTATTTTGCTGCGTTCAGCTTTCCTTCAACCCTGACCAGTCCCCCAGTCCCTGCCACTGAAAAACACCCCCACAGCATGATGCTACCAGCACCATGCTTCACCGTTGGGATGGTATTGTGCAGGTGATGAGCGGTGCCTGGTTTCCTCCAGACATGACGCTTGGAATTGAGTCCAAACAGTTCAATCTTCATTTCATCAGACCAGAGAATCTTGTTTCTCACAGTCTGAAAGTCCTTTAGGTGCTTTTTTATGTGTCTGGCACTGAGGAGAGGCTTCCATCTGGCCCCTCTGCCATAAAGCCCAGATCGGTGGAGTGTTGCAGTGATGGTTGTGCTTCTGCAAGTTTCTCCCATCTCCACACATGATCTCTGAAGCTCAACCAGAGTGACCATCGGGTTCTTGGTCACCTCTCTTACCAAGACCCTTCTCCCCCGATTGTTCAATTTGGCCGTGCGGGCAGCTCTAGGAAGAGTGCTGGGTGTTCCAAACTTCCATTAAAGAATTATGGAGGCCACTGTGCTCTTGGGAACCTTCAATGCTGCAGAAATATTTTGTAGCCTTCCTCAGATCTGTGCCTCAACACAATCCTGTCTCTGAGCTCTGCAGGCAGTTCCTTTGACCTCATGGCGTGGGTTTTGCTCTGATATGCATTTTCAGCTGTGAGATCTTATATAGACAGGTGTGTGTGCCTTTCCAAATCATGTCTGATCAATTGAATTTGCAACTGGTGGACTCCAATCAAAGTGTACAAACATCTCAAAGATGATCCAGAGAAATGGGATGCACCTGAGATAAATTTCAAGTGTTAACAAAAATCAGGTTTTTTGCTTTGTCATTATGGGGTATGGAGTGTAGATTGTTGTGAAAAAATAAATAATTTTTAAAGCATTTTAGCATAAGGCTGCAACATAAAATGTGAATGTGAAGAGGTCTGAATACTTTCTGAATGCACTGTATGTATGTGTGTGTGTGCATAATGTATTATTTTTATTTTTTAAATACATATATAATGGTTCTTTAAAAATAAAAAGTTATTTAAAAGTTTTTGTTTTTCTTTTAATTTTGGAGTGAAATGTGGCTTAGACATGTTTTAGAGATATTCATCTGGTTTCAGTTGTCATCACTCATGTTGACACTCAAAGAAACAAAAAAGAATAAAAGCATTAAGTATAGTTTCACTACAGAAGCCTGATGAAAATACTTTATGTAAACAACTCATGAATGCACACATGAATTGTTCTGACAGGCTAAAGAGGTTTGTCATGATGTATTTTCAATAGTGCATTGTGTTGACGTATTATTTCATCTGAAACAACTTGTGCTGCTTTAACTGAAGGAACACAAAGGAATAGTTCAGCCCAAATGAAAAGTTCTGTCATCATTTACTCACCCTCATGGTGTTCCAAACCCACTTCTGTGGGGGGAAAACCCAGATGTTTTACAGAATGTTTATACTGCTCTTCTCCTTACAATTAAAATAGTGGACTGGAACAGAGGCTGTCAGGTTTCAAAAAGCAACCTAAATGTGGTCCATATGAATTGTGCACATTTTTCAAAGTCTTCAGAAGCCATACGAACGTTTTGCCTAAATCGTTCTTGACAGCTGTAGTCACCATGCACTTTCACCATTTGGAAAAGAGCTGAAACATTTGTTCAAAACATCTTTTGTGCTGTACTGAAGCAAAACAAATCATTCGGTTTTTTTTTAAGAAAGATATTGAAGTGAGTAAATGATGACAGAATTTTCATGTTTTTGGAGGCACAATGGTCAACGTGGATTTTAGTAATTCTTTTGTTTATGGGTCACATGCAGAGGCGCAAAAACCATATATGCAAGTTATGCCATGCATAGGGGCGCCATGTAAAGTGAGGTGCCAGTCGGCCTCCTCGACCCCTCCAACACTTGTAATGGATGACAATCCCCTCCCCTTGCACCCCCACCCCGATTCATCATGGACAGTGGTTCCACATGTTTGAAATTAGTGTTCTTAACTTAAAATTACTTTGTATCTTAACTCATATACTTTTGTGACTTTACAGACATTGCATCATAAATTAGCATAATTAATTCTGATTCAAAGTAATGTCCAGCATCATCCAATCACTGTCAATCATGTTAAAATAAAATGATACATTATAAATTCTGTCAAACATGTTGAGTGATCCAAACATCATCTGCAGCCTGAAACTGAACTTTTGATCAGATTTTAGGAGTGAATGCACTTAACTGCTTAGAGAGCTATAGGATGCTCCCTTGCTTCCTATTTAGTGAATGACTTAACCTCCAGTGTGCTGTCTGTCTGCACTGGTCTCAGAACAGTTTGAAATGCACCTTATTTTCATCCTAACTCCATATAAAGCCTCTGAACGACACATTTTCCAGCTTTTTATGAACCCATTTATTCTCAATGTGATAATGCACAGTAAATATAGGAATGCATTTATTAATGTTAATGAATAGAACCGTATTGTACAGTGATGAAATGAAATATAACCAAATTTATGTTAAAATGAAGCGAAATGACCCACAGATGTTTTTTCGACTTTTGAGGGAATAATGTCCCAAGATCCACATATGTGGACATCATGTTTATCGGCGCGCTGATGCGCGAAAGATTAATGCTTTTTTGAAAACGTCATATCAAACTAAACTAGAGACGCAGCTCTTTACACTCAAACAGGTTTCAATTAAAAACACTTAAAGAGGTTTCTTACCAGAGGCGCTTTTGTTGGCGCTGCACCCGTAGAAGCGCTTCATGGAAATCGACAGCATGTTGTTGTGTCACGTGACTCGGTGCAGCAAAAGTTTAACCTTTAAACGACAGTCTAGAGTCTTGTGAACAGTAATCAGTCGGTTTAAATTAATTTAAATTATGCATTACGAATAGTGAAGCCAAAATGCAACGTCCACGCATGTGGACGTGGGGTCGCACGAGGTTAAACCTAACAAAATCATACATGTCAAAGTAACTCAAATTAATCTCTTATTTCTGTATGTACTAGCTAGTGACCGTGCATGTTAGCATGCTAAATAAATGCTGGTAAAGCACTACAGAATGCAGCTTGGCGACTATGCTATGGTTAGCACAGCAAAATAAATATTCAGTTATGTCCAAACACAAATGGATTAAAAGTAAACTTTTTTTTTATTTTCTATGAAAGAACTCCCTTAAATTAAGTTCACTTGGTTACATGCATTTTTTTTTGTTTTTTTTTTGTGTAATATGAACAAGCTAGTATTCTGTAAATCTAACAATAGTGAAAGTCTCCATGAAGTCTCGAGAGCTGTGAAAGCACAACCTCTGAGCAAAAACCTCTGGCTATTATTGTGATTTATTGTGTTTGTTTATTTCAGCGTCTCCTGATTTTGTGAATCACGTTCAGTTTGAGAGTTCTGAGCCGACTCTGGATTCAACACTGTTGATTCTGAACACAAAGAAAGCCGATCAGGCCACATACACCTGTCACATCTCAACATTTCCCTCCGGAAACTTTGAGAGACAGATCGGTCTCACCGTCTGGAGTAAGAATGCTCGCTTTTCAGATTTCTATTGATTTTCTTCAACTCCATTTCACCTCTGTTTACTAAAGGAGAGTCTGTTAATCAGTTAATCTGGTGTACAGTACAAACTCAACATGTTTTTGTTCTCCTGTCAAACTAACCCGTTCTGTTCCTTAAAATAACCTGAAATATTATTCTGTGTCATAGCATTCCTGTTAGTAATATATTGAATATATATATATATATATATATATATATATATATATATATAGTAGTATATGTAAATAAAGTTTAGACACACCTGACTGAATTTGTTTCTCGTTTCGCATATGCGTAAATTCTGGAAATTAGCTTTGTTATTAAATACAAATTTGGCTTTGTATAAATTTTTTTTTCTAAACTAAACTGTTTGTAATGCAGGAGTTGTTTTTCCAGGGAGTGATGAAAAACAGTCAACAAGTGTATTGTGTAGTGTATTGATCTATAGCTAATATTGCTTTGCAGTAGAATTGAAATTTAAACATAAGTATTTTTGTCTTGATTTCCAGTAACATTTCAGAGCAATCTAACCAACTTTAGTAACAATTATGCTTATAACAAGAAAAAAACATTTGCCAATGGAGTAAGAAAAAAACCTAGATTCAAAGTGAAAAAAGGTTATTTTTCTTACCCCACTGGCAAATCGTTTTTTTCTTATTTTAAGCATAAATGGCACCAAGTTTTGATACATTTCTCTTAAAACAAGACTTAAAGGGAGAGTTCACCCAAAAATGTTAATTCAGTCATTGTTTATTCACCCCTGTGTTGTTATAATCCTATATGACTTTCTTTCTTTTTCTGAACACAAAGGGAGAAATTGTGAATAAATGTTGTGCTCAGTGATGTCATACAATGGCAGTTTATGGTGACCACCTCTTCAAGCTTCAAAAGAACACAAAAGTATAATTCAGAAGTCTAATAAATTATTCCATGAGACTCATGATTGTTATGAAAGCATACGATAAGATTTGGTGAGAAACAAACTGAAATCTAAAGTATTATTTAGTGAAAATGTTCACTGACCGTTGATCTCCTGTGTGCGTTCATGATAGGACACGAGAGCAACAGTTCACGCAGACCCCTCACGACATTGGGGCGTTCAAGAGAAAACTCATTTTGTTTTATCTAAAAACAGGTCATCCACAGTGATAGTGACAACAGAACACAGCTGCACACAAAACAGAGAACAGAACTTACTAAACATGTCTGAAGAGTTTGTAGTTGAAGAATTGATGCATTTCTATGCCCAGCCTTAACGTTTTTGAACCAGTGCCAGTTCACAGTGGACGGAGAAATTTTATTGTGTGTCATTTGCCATCAGGTTAGGACACAGTGTGACTGTGGAGGCCTGTAGCCTCCTCTATGTTTCTGTTTGATTTTTGAGTACTTCTTTCAAAAAAATAAGACTGGGCATAGAAATGCATCAATTCTTTCGCTCGAGTTTGCATCAAAGTTTTCGCTCGAACACCCCAATGTCGCGAGGGGTCTGCGTGAACTGTTGCTCTCGTGTCCTATCATGAACACACACAGGAGATCAACGGTCAGTGAACATTATCACTAAATAATACTTTAGATTTCAGTTTGTTTCTCATCAAATCTTATCGTATGCTTTCATAACAATCATGAGTCTCATGAATAATTTATTAGACTTCTGAATTATACTTTTGTGTTCTTTTGAAGCTTGAAGAGGTGGTCACCATAAACTGCCATTGTATGACATCACTGAGCACAACATTCATTCACAATTTCTCCCTTTGTGTTCAGAAAAAGAAAGAAAGTCATATAGGGTTATAACACGGGTGAATAAACAATGACTGAATTTAAATTTTTTGGTCAACTAATCCTTTAATATCTAATGCCATTCAGCTTCTTACACTTTATTTTAGGATCAGAAATTAGACTGTAATTAATGACTAATAATTGGACTTGTAAGGGACTAGTTACGCACTTGTTTATAATTATAAGGTATTTATTAAGCCTTTATTGGCTGATTAGCCTTGCCTAATAGCCTCTTTGCATTTCTGTTTCCTAAAATGGACTTATAGGTAAAAGCAAAAGATACAATAGCTTGTAAGGTGCAAAATAAACCCTTTATAGGTTCTTATAACACTGTGTGAATGTGCAGCTTATAAGTATAAAATAAATATAGAAATCAGAGACTTTTTGTTGCTTGGTGTGAATAGCAACAAAAAGCATCTTCTTTGCATTAAGTACAAATAGTGTCAGATGCTACTTGCACCCCTAATTAAATACTACTATACAGTATACGGGCATCAACATGTTTATTGTGTTTATTTAGAGTCCCACAGACACCCTAAACCTAACCCTAACCTTCCCTGCTTTGTTGAAATACTATATGCATTCTATGTATTGTATACTTATAAGCCGCACATTCACAGTGTAATAAGAATCTATAAAGGATGTCATCTGCATCATATTAGCTACTGATATGTTTTAGTTTTAGCTAATAAATTCATGGCTTAAATACTTGCCAAACAAGTCCATAACTAGTCACATACAAGTGTGTTTTTAGTTAATTACTGTCTAATTTCTGATCCCTAAAATATAGTGTTACCGTCATTTTTTTTTTTCTTATTTTGACCAGAAAATAAGACTTAAAGAAGAAAATAATGTTTTGTGCCATTTACTGCTGTCAGTTGATTAATATTTTAAAATTTTTGATTAATCGCATAATTTGTCATTTAACCGCGATTAATCACAGATTTTGAAAGTGAAAATTTGACTCTAAGTATACTTCTTTTCCTGTCAAAATGAATTTATTTCCTTCTTAGGAAAGAAAACAAAATATGTAACAATGCAATGCTTTATTAAAATTTTCCAAACAGTATAAAGATAGAAATGCACTAAAATAGCACCAATTAAAGTAACATTAAATGTTTCCCAAAGTCTAAGTGGGAGTTTGACTAATTGAAAGAACTAGTCTCCCCATAGTTTGCATATTCATTGCAATGCACATTAAATCTCTTAAACTATCATCCTCCACAGTATTTATCAGCCGACAGACTGTGGCTATCCACTTTCTTACAGCAGTCATAAAGCTGCATTCATGATTCCCGTTAGAGCGTCAACACCAGCGTCAAGGGTTGCTTTGAACTCCACATGAAAAGCGCTTGAAGGCGAAAGCGTCTCATTCTGCATTTTGGTGATAGTTAAGACTTGACATTCTTCTGTGGTAATTAAGTTGCGCCATACTGTACATAGGCTTTAAAGTACTAATTTCTGTCACCCATCTAGGCTTGATTTGTACATAAAATAGCGTTAAAAAGTCCTTTCTCCATCATTGATCACTACACAGAATCACTGCTTTGTGTGTGTTTGTGGTTTGTGAATCAGTATAATGTCCCCGGATACACTGCAAAGTTTCCGCCCTTTCAATCAGTGTTTAGAACTCACAAGGAGCTGAATAAAATGTCAGAATCTTATGTCAACGCACTCTTCACCAATATCTTCACCTCTACTAGTTTTACCAGTCTCCTCGCTGGAGCCGGTAATCCTGCAGGAAGGACAGTCGTTCCGAGTGGCTGCTACCTGCCGTTCGGTTGGCCACCCACCGCCGCGCCTCTCCTGGGACACGGACATTCCCGGCCAGTCACAAAACTGGACTGGAGAGAATGCCGTCGTGACCTCGCAGTTCTCCCTGCACCCTCTGCGCAGCATGAACGGTGGTCGTCTGGACTGTCTTGTGTGGCATCCGGCTTTGGACGGCCCGCGTAGACTACAAAACAACTTGATCATCCATTGTGAGTTCTCCTTACAGGGATAGTTCACCCATTATTTACTCACCATCATGTTGTTCCAAACCCACATGTTTTTCTTTCATCCGTAGGACACAAAAGGAGATGTTTATGCAGCTCTTTTCCATACAATGAAAGCATACAGTGACCAGGGGCTGTCAAGCTCCAAAAATGACAAAAAAGTACCATAAAATGACCATAAAAGTATGATGATAATAGCCTATGTGACTGGTACACTATATTTCAAGTTGTCTGAAGTCATATAATAGCTTTGTGTGAGAAACAAACTGAAATTTAAAGGAATATTCCAGGTTCAATACAAGTTAAGATCAATCAACAGCATTTGTGGCATAATGTTGATTACCACAAAACGTTGTATCGACTCGTCTGTAATTTTCTTTAAAAAAAAGCAAAAATCAAGGTTCCAGTGAGACACTTACAATGGGGTCAGTTTTTGGAGGGTTTAGCGGCAGAAATGTGAAGCTTTTATGAAAGCACTTACATTAATTCTTCTGTTAAAACCTGTGTGTTATTTGAGCTGCAAAGTTGTTTAAATCATCGTTTCACAGTCGTTCTAGGGTTTTACGGTTTGTTGACATTAGTCATCATGGTAACAAAGTAGTAAAAGTGGCTATAACTTTATACAGAAAAGCTTAGCAACTGATTTTATCACACTGACATCATGTTAACACACATATTGTTTATGTCTTGTGTCTATAGTTGTTATCTGGGCTCACAAATCTCATTTGCACTTAAGTTCACGTTAAAAAATGGTGCGTTTAAGGCCCCGATATACTTCATACGAAATTGAAGATGTAATTTAGAACAAAATCTGTCCATAAAGGAGGTGTTTTGCATTCGTTTCGGTGGTTCGTAACGGCTCACCTGGGCAAACTTTTAGGAAAACTTCTAACCGGCTGCTAAACACCTTCATACTGCCATTGGTCCACATCATCAGCAGGTGTGACCCGAAGCTCCACCTACTCTGTGTTTAAATTTTTCAGTCAGTATTCAACATGAACACACCGGCATGCAGAGTTATTAGCATGTAAATGTACATACATCAGTATGTTCATTCGCATAGAGACATTTTCTAAGAACATGCAATATTTGATTTGTTTAACTAGTCTACAAAAGTAACCAAATCTACTCAAATCCTCTCAAAGTGCCCATTCACTAATGTGCCATCTGCAGCGAAACCCATTGACACATCTGCCCAAAGTAAGATATGCCTCTCATATCTTCATCCTGTTGTCTGTATTTTGCCCATTGACACTCTTTTATACACCCATCTTTGCAGTAGTATCAGTGTTATCATAAATTACAATAACAGAGTGTAACTGGCGCATTAGTGTCATGAATTCAGAATCTTAACAAGACAAAATCATCGAATGGTTAAAACAGCTTCTTTTACTGATCCAGTGTGAATTCTGCTCATACAATGAGGCATAAAGTCATTGATAACACATTTTAAAATCACATTAGTTTAGGTTTTACATGAAGAGTCCTCGTATTTAAATGCTGCTCTAAACGCGGTGTGAACGGTGTCTGAATGTTCGGGAACAGAATACCGTCGCACGACTGTTTAGATCTTCTTTGTACCCCTGAACGAAGAACGCAGAAGAACTTCTCCAGAAGTATATCGGGGCCTTAAGTATAAAGTACACATACACCTTAAGAAGTATGACAGTTACTCGTCATCATTACCGTTGCTCGACTGGTTAGAACTTATTTTTATTTCTGAATGAAGAAGAACTTCTATGGAAGTGTCTTGGGGCCTTTAGAGGGATCACACCAGGTTTGATATCGTTTGATGGTTCTCACGATTATTACAGCCAAACACGGTGTGTCAGTTTGAAGAAGAATAACATTTAAGGATTTTAGCAAAGAATGACTTACGTTTTTGGGTCTGTTGTACACACAACTCTAGTGTATGACTTCAGAAGACTCACAAAATAGCTTGTGAGAGTCAGGGACTACCTAATACGTCTTTTATAGTGTTTTCTTTGTCATGAGCTTGACCGCCTCCATCCCCGTCCACTCTCATTGTATGGAAAAGAGCAGCTTGAACATTCCGTTCATTATTTGTGTTTTTCAGTTCCTCCAGATGCAGAGATCGATTCTTCTGGTTCCTGGAGCTTTGGTCACACAGGGGCGGCGCTCAAGTGTGTGGTTAAAGGAAACCCGCTGCCACAAAACACCACCTGGTCCAGGTACCACATGACTTTTGACTATCAGCATAAAGTCTGGTCCGCTTGGTAATTTTTTCTGGCTAAGAACCGCCCACTTAGACAGGAAGAGACTGTGTGACTGACATGTAAACTGTCCAATCACAGTGAATGTGGATTCGTTGATACCGCAATAATAAAGCAGCACTGGAAATGCAGAAATATAATGTGGAAGTGTTTGTGACCATATCTGTTCATTCAAAAGTAATGACTCTGGTCTACTAAAACTTTGTTGGACTAATATAAACGTGCTCACTGCCAATCAGATTAAATCTTGCAATTTTGGCAAGCGTTTGACATTTTTGCGTGCATTTGGCAATTGTGTGTGAACGGTCCAATGGCTATGTAGTCTGTCTGTCAAACTCAGGACGGTCCATTTGCGTGAATGCAGACAGGACAATAGTGACACAGCAAAATCCCATATCCTTTTTCAACCCTTTCTTTTCCCTACACTAACTCATAATCACAAAACGCTCTAAACTGCAGCAGCGATGCATATTCACATGCTTTTCAGGAGAAAATAAAGGCTTTAGTGTCATGTTGCAACCTGAGAATAATGAGCCAAAAGGAGTGCTTTACACAGAAAAAGAGGGTAAAGAAAGAGAGAACAAGAGAGATGCTGAATAATGAGGGTGGGGTGTATACCGAGACACATCTTAAGATCTAAATAACCGTCTCTGTGCTGTAATGACTGTTTTAACTGGCACTGAAGTGCAGACTTGGGATTGGATTAAAGATGTATGCTATTAACTAGACTATTTATTAGTGCTGTTTCCTAAAGCAATCATCACTATTACTATTGCTCATACTTAATGTTAGTGATTTGAACAAACCTCTTACTCCGAGTATTAAAGTTTAGTGTGTAAGTCGTCCTGCAGCTCAAATCATGTCTCGTTAACCCCTTAAAATCTGGTGCATTTTTGGGCTGGCGCCTGCAATTATTCACATTCAAATTGAAAAGCTTACCATTCACACATACCGTGGACTAACTGCAAAAAATTTATAATTTTCTTAAAACCTCTGAAATTTTTACAATCTTATGATGAACAAAGTAAAAACAAAATTCGTTCGAACTTTATAAGCATGTAATTCTGGTTCTGTTTGCTCTATCTCCCTGCAAAACGTCTCATTTCATTCCACTAGATGGCAGCGAGTACTAGGAAAAAAATATTCCATCACAATATACAGATCTGAAATGCAGGTGGCGCTGTAACGCATTTTAGCCCTCACAGATGTGCTCGTCCATAGACATTCAGTCTAATTTTCAGTTCAAGCTCCACCCTCATTGTTTCATCGAATATCTCGGCCTCTGAGTGGACTAGAAGCTCAATCTAGGTGTCATTAGAAAGCTGAGATCCTCCCCTTTGCGATGTGTATAGCATTTTATCAACCATAGTCGTTAGCCTATTTCTCCAATGATTTGTTAGCATTGTTTTCCTGCTGGACTGCATATTTTGTTCTGGACATCTAAGATATAACATTAGATTATTCATACAAGCAAGCTCACAGACAAGTGTAAAATGGCTCATTTTGTAGAGACCTGCCTAAGGTAAAAGCAGATATAAATGTTTTATCTATTTGGGGCTTACAGCAGCAGTTATCGGAACATAAAAGAGACGTTTGTGTTTGATGTCTTGCAGAAATCATATTTCACTTTGATTCTTTAGAAAATCTTTCGAACTGTGATATTAGGGCAACACAATTAACTATACAGTCGCATTCCTGAGAATGAGAGCTTTCATTTGATATATGACGTGTCTATATCAAATGAAAGTCTTTTAGATTCATATTAATATTCCTACCAAATTACCTCTAGGTGGCGCTTTTTTGCGACGCGGATGTTTTCAGGCTTTGTTTTTCTATTTTATGTAACATAAATGCAGTATTGATGGTGTTCTATGAAAATTTCATATTCTAAGCTTTCATATGATACCTCGTAAGCCTGACTTATGTATACGAGGACTTTACGTTTTAAACATACGTTTATTTCGCGACATAGCATCTGATCAATAGAGTTTAAGGGGAGAGAGGCGTGTTGTTACTTTACTAAGAGGGCCTAATTTATAAAACACACATACCATCAAATTAGATCATCAAAAGTGAGAAATCTGGATTTATAAAGGTAGAAACTGACGTGAATATGTTTAGTTATGCGTACGCCAACTAAAAAAACTTGATTTTGTTCATGACTTTTAGTGATGTAAGTGCGAATAAGTCAGTGACGGACCAAATTAATTAATTTATGAGTTACCACATTTACGTGCACAAGAATATTCCAATATGAGTCAACATGTGAATTAATTAGTTTATGTACGCATCATGTAAACGCTTTGTTTTGGATATCTGCTGTTGCAGGATATGTTTTATAGCCCTATCTGCACGATTCTATAAATTCATTTTGAAACCTACCAAATAACAGGCAGGTCAAGCACACACACAACTCTTAAAACATGCTTAAATTAATATATATATTAATGTTTTAACAATGACTGAGAAACCCTTTGCAACCACATGCATACAGCAACCTGCAAAAACGCACAACAGCACATTCTGCTGTCTGAGATTAAGATAGTCAAGTAAAAAATGCGACATACAGTTGAGTTAGTTTGAGGTGCTCTCTTTCAGATAGAGTTACATGTAATGGTAACATGATACTCTGATGATAATTACAGACATGAAGAGAATGAGGGTCCGAAACTTGAGAGCTTTTTAATGTGTCATTTGTCATTGAAACACTGGAGTTGTGGGCTGTTTTTCTGTGGAGTGTGTGTGTGTGTGTGTGTGTGTGTGTGTGTTGGTATCGGGGTGTGTCCTGAGATTGCATCTGTCTGAGGGGGGTTTGATGTTTTACGGGTTTAAATCAGTTCTCACCTACAACAGATTAATCACAGGTACTTCTAAAGTCTGTTTGTAGATGGACTTTGAGGATGTAGGGTAGCAAATAAAATCCCTCAGTGTGGGACCAGGTGCTGGTTTGTATAGTTACTGATAAACGTATATTTCCCATAAGTGAAAGAAAATAATTTTATTACAATACCTTGAGTAACAGGTCTAAATGGGTGACGAATACCATCAGCACTGCAATTTGTGTAAAGATTTACAGCAATGCCATGCTGTAAAAAGAGTCCAAATGTGAACTTTACATTGAGGACATCATATCAGGGTTATACATACAGCTTAATATTTCATTTTTGGTGATTAAAATAAGTTCTATGTCAAACATTATGACTTTAAAGATAAGACCAGTGATTCACAGAAAGATAAGTTCTTGGTTCACAGAACGGACATTATTTTCTTTTCTTTTTTTTTTTTTTTTTTTTGCCAAGTTTTTTTTTACACAGAAATACATCATTCCCCCAATGTTCTCCTAAACTCTAAATGCAAGCATCTTTTCTACAACCCTGCAGTACATCAATAATCAATCTATAAATCCATGTCTTGTTCTGATCTATTGTTTAATTGATCATTAAAATAAGATAAACACACATATTATGGATGAATACATTAACCCCTTAAACGCCGGTGTGTCCAAAGGGGGGTGCTATATTTTGAGAAGTTTTCGCTAAAAACTTTAAAGTCTACATATACATGAGTCAGGCATATGAGGTGTCGTTTGAAAGCTTTGAGTCTGAACTTCTCAGAGATAACATCACTTCTGCATTTATGTTACTTAAAATAACAAAATAAGGCCTCAAATCATTTGCGTCACAAATTAGCGCCCCCTAGAGGTAATGTGGTAGAAATATTTATGTAAAAATAAAAGTCCTTCCCATAGCACCTAAATGGACAAGTCATATATCAAACGAAAGCTCTCATTCTCAGGAATGTGAATGTACAGTTAATTGTGTTGCACTAATACCACAGTTCAAAAGATTTTCAAAAGAATCTCAAAGTCAAATATGATTTCTGTAAGTCATCAAATACAAATGTCTCTCTTATGTGCCGATAACTGCTGCTGTAAGCCCCAAATAGCTAAAAACTTTATATCTGCTTTTACCTTAGGAAGTTCTCTAAACAATGAGCCATTGTTTACTTGTCTGTGAGCTTGCTTGTGTGAATAATCCAATGTTATATCTTTAATGTCCAGAACAAAATATGCCATCCTGAAGGAAGATCATGCAAAACCAATCATCAAATGTTTTCAACTATTTATGATAAAATGCTATATGTCATCGGGGAGGATCTCAGCTTTCTAATGACACCTAGACTGAGCTTCTAGTCCACTCAGAGGCCGAGATATTCAATGAAACACTGAGGGTGGTGCTTGAACTGAAAATTAGACTGAATGTCTATGGACGAGCACATCTGTGAGGGCTAAAATGCGTTACAGCGCCACCTACATTTCAGATCTGTATATTGTGATGGAATGTGATAGAGGAAAACACATTTCTAGTGCTTTCTGTGACCTAGTGGAATAAAATGAGACTTTTCTAAGTGAGTTAGAGTGAACAAAACCAGAATTACATGTTTATAAAGTTAAGACAACATTTTTTTATTTGTTTATCATAAGATTATAAATGCATACAATACTATTTATTAATAATTGGAGTCTTTTTGTTTGGGTGGTTCTCTGAAAAATTAGACAGATTTTTGCAATTAGTTCACAGTATGTTTGAATGGTGAGCTTTTAAACTTGAGTGTGAAGAATTGTGGGCAATAGCCCAAAAATGCACCAGAGTTTAAGGGGTTAAAAAAAAAAATCATAATCATATGGGAACCGCACACTAACGTTAAGGGAACGTTTCGTGTGAGCTGGGATTTTCTCAGTTCCAAGTTAATTTGATGTTAGACAATATTTTATCCAACATGTCTAATAGTTTTCTCTGATAAAAACAGGGTTTTTGCTTTTATTTATTTTATCGCTATACTAACTTTTTGTTTTAATTTCGTGATTTAGGAAGGAAGGACATTTGCCTGATGGAGTTTTGGTTAAGGGTGATAAGCTGGTCTTCAGTCGACCTCTGAATGTGTCAGATGAGGGTGTGTACGTCTGTCAGACTGCAAACAGTGTTGGGATGGTTAAAGCAGAGTTTAAAGTGGAGATTGAAAGTAAGTGTTTAACGTTTACATAGATCAAAAGACTTCATTCAGTCATGACTAACGCTATCACTGCCTTAACATTTATTTGTAGTTTTAGTCAATGATTATTCTGTGGTGGTTATTAAAGTCATAAAATAAAATCAAAATGTACTTTATCCCTTTAAGCTCTGAAGGTGTTTTTTAAGATTTCCTGTTTAGTGGCATACACAAAAGTATAGGCTTATAACTTGACAAACAAAAACAAGGAGGGTCAAGTGTTTGGTATCATTGTAAAGGACACTTTTCATAATTTTTATTGATATAGATTGATACATTCTGAGACTCTCAGCCTAAGAAACAGCTGAAAAATCAAAAAACAAATTACTTTTTTCTTATTTTTGCTTATTTTGCATTATATATCTCTGGGTGTAAATAAGGTGGCTCTAAAAAACTGCTTTTGTTTTGTTCCCAATCATGTCAACTGTATCTGAGAACATTTTTGTGTTGATATGACAAGGCAATCAAAAGTTATAACATTACAAACATTATTTATCCGTGTCCAAAAACATCTCCAAACAAATAAAACATAATAATTGTACATAAGAACTAATTACACATGCAAACACAACAATGACTAAAGGTTTGCATGGGATGCAGACATGATTTTAGTAATGAGATTTCACAGAATGAGTTTCATTCTGTGCCATTTGAGTCATCATTGAGTCTGTGTCATGTATTTGGCGCCATCTCCTGGTGGCCATATGTAACATTGTGCTTCATGTGGATTATCTAATGATCTATGCATCTGATCACCTTGTGTGTGATCTCGTTTGAAATATAATCACCTCCTCTAAATAATGTTATGTGATATTTTATGTTCTGTTTATTTTTCGTGAAGTTGTTGCTGAAAACGCGGCATATAAGCAACACCAACATAATTGTCAAAGTCATATACTTAGCTATTTCTCACTATATTTTAGTCTGTGTTTTTGTTTTTACTGATTGCAATAATATGTACAGTGCAATTTTTTTAATAAATTATCACAAGGGAAAACACTTCTGGTTTGTCTGCAAATTTCAAAGCACTTGTTCAGTTTTGGTCATAATGTCTACATGCTTTAAAACGATACATATTTTGTGTTAGTCTTGACTGTTGTTGTTAATATTTTGTCAATTTGTTTTTTCTCGCGGGCCCATCTGAGCTTAAAGGGTTAACACACATTTCTGGTATTATTGTATAGAAGTATATTAATGATAAATGTCTTTTGGGGGGGGAGCATGTTGAATTGCACAAATTGAAAAATAAATACATTGCATTAACAGAGCGTTCATTTTTGGGGGACGCAATTTTATATGGTTGTATATTTAAGCTGTGAATATTTAAATAGAAAAAAAATTCTGTAAAATGTTTTCATTAGAAATTCAATACATATCTTCCCAAATACAGTTAAAATAAATGTAAATGAAAATTTCATCTTTATTTTTCAACAGGCCACATTCGTTCTGGTATATTTCGCTTTACAAATTCGCCTCTTAAATTTCAGTGGTTTAAATTTAGTTTGGAATTCAACCTTCCAGCAATGACCGGATGATCAAGGTTGAATTTCAAACTGAATTTGAACCACTGAAATTTTAGAGGCGAAATATAACCTTGTGCGACCCCACGTCCACATGTGTGGACATTGCATTTTGGCTTCACTATACATAATGCATAATCTAAATGAATAAAAACTGACTGATTACTGTTCACAAGACTCTAGACTGTCATTTAAGGGTTAAACTTCTGATGCACCGAGTCACGTGACACAATAACATGCCGTCGATTTCCATGAAGCCTCTAGTAAGAAATCTCTACTTTTTTTCATTGAAACCTGTTTGATGTAAAGAGTAGAGTCTCTAGTTTCGTTTGATATGCTGCTTTAAAAAATCTGTTCATTTTTAGCGCATCAGCGCACTGATAAACATGATGTCCACATATGTGGACACTGGCACTACATTTCCTCAAAAGTAGAAAAAACATGTTAGTTACTTTGAATAACTTTCAACTCTAACATATCTGTGGGTCATTTTGATTCATTTTAATATCAATTTTGTTATATTTTATTATTTTATCACTGTACAATATGATTCTATTCATTAACATTAATAAATGCATTCCTATATTTACTGTGTATTATCACATTGAGAATGAATGTGTGCTTTCAGAGGCTTTATATGGAGTTAGGATGAAAATAAGGTGCATTTCAAACTGTTCTGAGACCAGTGCAGACAGACAGCACACTGGAGGTTAAGTCATTCACTAAATAGGGAGCAAGGGAGCATCCTATAGCTCTCTATGCAGTTAAGTGCATTCACTCCTAAAATCTGATCAAAAGTTCAGTTTCAGGCTGCAGATGATGTTTGGATCACTCAACATGTTTGACAGACATGTGACAATGATAATCAGTACATAGATTCAGAATTTATAATGTATCATTTTATTTTAACATGGTTGGCAGTGATTGGAATAAAATCAGACTTTCTATAGCTTAATATTATTTAAAATGGCACAACTTAGTCCCGCTGTCCACATATGAGGACATACATTTTTAGGAAAAATATTGCTCTAGAAAAAAAAAAAATGTTGTTTGGTTTATTTGGTGCTACTAGAGGGAAATGGAAAATGCACACAGCAGTCACACGGGGGTCTCAGGAGGATAATGGACCAAATATTACCTGTCAAATATGAGAGAAAGTCAAAATAAAAAAACTGTACAATTATACAACTATATGAAATTGCATTCCCAAAATATGCATGTGCTGTTAATGCAATGGTTTTATTTTTCAATTAGTGCAGTAAAGTGAGCTTTTTATTTCAAAGTCAATTGTCATTAATATACTTCCATATTATTGTGCCTGATACATCATTGATTTTGAATTAATGTTTGTTTTCGTAATCTTTTCATCAACTTGCTCTACCTTGGAAGCTTCTTTCATTTTTGGCAAGCATTCTTATTTCTAAACCTTACAGAGACAATTTTGACCGTTCAATCAATTCCTCATGAGGCAAGTCAAGTCCTGCCAAACATTTTTTTCTCGTTGAGTATCCTGTTTCACTCGCAAATACATAACCGAAGTAAAATGGGTTGCAAACCCTGTTTCATGTTGACCTTAAAATAGTCCTCAAGGGTTAAAAATAATCAGATGTTGGTGTCAACAGAAAATGTGCTTAAACAACAAGATGCCAGAAACATTTCTGTCTTTTTTGTGGCCCGTCTCATCCTTTTCTCTGGATGTTTGTGCCATTAGGTGTCATTTTATTTCCTCATAATTATTTCCACAGTATCTGTGTAAATTTAGATCATTATAACAGTCAATAGTGACTCAGAAACCACCTTCTGAGAAATAACTTTTCACTTGAGTTAACTCTACATTCAGAATTACACCATCCAAGTTAATATACAGTATACTGTGAATTTTAGAACAACTCCAGGACCGCAACTATTTACTATATTCTTTTTGTCATTTTTAATAGGACAGACGGATGGATTCACAAATGCTATCAGGAGTCAACCAGAGACCCTCCTCATCATTTTGGGGGCATCTGTCACTGGGGGTTTGGTGGTTGTCATGGTAATCGTCATCATTTTCTTGAACTGTCACCTTAGACGAAAGAACAGGAAGTTGAAAAGGGCACTCAGCGTGAGAACGTGAGTTTGTGACGTTTGACCTTAGAAACGCCTACCGAGAAACGACAAAAGAATCTAATTTTAAAAACATTCAGCATGTTCAACATGATGATAAAATGTTTCATTTCAGAGAGGAAATGATCAGCCTCTCACGACAGGCGTCCATGAGAAGACTCAACTCCATCAACTCGGATCCCAGAATACAGGTACAACATTACAAACACAAAAACGTTCTCTTTTGGTTAGCCAGGACAGATTTTTATAGAAATAGAACATCTATTTAGGTTTAGAGAACATTCCCCTTATTTTTCTGATTTGGCATTATATATCTCTGGGTGTAAATAAAGTGGCTCTGAAAAACTGCTTTTGTTTCCAATAATGTCAACTGTATCTGAGAAAAATGTTGTGTTGATACGGCAAAGCAATCAAAAGTTGTAGCATTACAAAAATAATTTATCTTATTGTCCAAAAACATCTCCAAACAAATAAAACATAATAATTGTACATAAGAACTAAGTACACATGCAAACACAACAATGACTAAAGGTTTGTATAGCATGCAGACATGATTTTAGTAATGAGATTTCACAGAATGAGTTTCATTCTGTGTCATTTGAGTCATCATTGAGTCTGTGTCATGTATTTGGCGCCATCTCCTGGTGGTCATATGTAACATTGTGCTTCATGTGGATTATCTAATGATCTATACATCTGATTATCTTGTGTGTGGACTCGTTTGAAAGATAATCTCCTCCTCTAAATAATGCTGGGTGATATTTTAAGTTCCTTTTATTTTTCGTGACGTTATAAGCAAAAACACATTATAACACCAACATAATTGTCAAAGACATATACTTAGCTATTACTTGCTATATTTTACTCTGTGAGTAAATCAGATAGGCTGGTTATTACCTCCCCGCAACATTCTGGGAACGTTAGTTTATGGTTATAAAAACTAAAACCTAAAAAGAACGTTCCTAGAACGTTAGTAATTTGTTCCCAAAAAATAGCCAAATGAGAACGACACGGTGACTACCTTTGCTGCATTCAAAAAAGGATTTTTGCTGCTTGTCCATTTACTTAATTAAAATAAGCTAAAACAACTCAATTCTAGAACATTTTGTCACAACTTGATTTCATTGCGCTCTATCCAGTTACATTTGTAAAATGGACGTTTACTTAATCCATTTGAGTTGGGACTACATGAATACTTTTTGCTAATGTAGCATTGATGAAACTGGGCATGTCTGCATGGGACTTGATAGGGAGAACAAGTGTTGATAGTAATTATTTTATGCATTTTTGAGCAATATTATAATAGGAGATTTGTTAATGTTTAATGTTCTTTTATTGACATTTAAAAAGTGTCTGTGTTATGCTGGAGTTTTGGGGTTACCATTTTGGGGTAGATTGGCACTTGTGCTTTATGTTGAGGATGGACTTTCACTTATTTTTAATACATGATTTGAGTGTTATAAGCAGTTGCTATTAAAGTGACAGTGCGACAGTTTCACTGTCCTTACAATTGCTCATCTGGCATATGGGACAATGGGGTGACCCTCGTTTTTTTTGGTCCACGTGTAATAAATTATTTAAAAATACATTACAAATGCAATTCACACAACACAGTTACTTGAATACACCTCTACTGTGATGTTTGTTTTCATTTACTGAGTTCAAAGTCATTTTGATATTTTTTCTGGGGCTTAAAGTAAAAAATGTCATGTGGTGTAACCGTCCCGAGACGTCTCATTTAGTCTCATTAAAAGCTGAAATTCTTCAAAAAAGGAATGTTGGCATGAGTTATGCTGAATGATCTTTTTTTAATTATATCTTAAGAAAATAAGCAGTGAAACAATTTTTATTTTAAAATATTATTCATATTTGAAAAACTTTTGTCCACCAAATCAAAGTCATGTGGTGTAACCAACATGTATGTAGAATTTTTGTCATGTGACAAAAATCATGAAATCATTACTATTTTGACATATAATTAAATATCAGTATTTTGACATTTGTATGAAAAGGTACATTTGGTTCAGGTCATTTAGTGTAACCGTGAGAGAACTTCTTGATATTCTTGACTTAAAAATTAATGATATTTGTAAAAAATATTTTTCACCTTGAAACATATGTTGAAATTTTTTTTTAATTAAATATTACATTTCGTACATGATCATGTATTCAAGGAAAGTATTTTAATACCCTTTACTTGATGGTTGCACCACATGACATGTTTAAAATCATTAATTTTTTCTCTTAATTTTATACATATTTTTTAAGAATTTGTAAAAATTTACAAACATAAAACGCGTGTTTTAAACTAGATTTTTAAAATATTTCAAATTTTTAATCACCTCTGACAACCTTATTTGTCAAATGACCCATATACTAATGATTAAGATATATGAAGTTGGTCCAACATAAGAAAATTAATTAAATAAACCTAATTTAATCGAGTTTGACTTATTTTGAATGACATTAAATAACATGTAAAATATATATATATATATATATATATATATATACACACATATATTATTTAATTAAGGGTATTCATTTTGTTAACCTTTTCATGTCTTCCGTGTTATTGTTGTTTGTAGCCTGAAGAGAGCTCGTTGATTCGAGCGGACAGTGTCATGAAAAACAGTGTTTTATCAATCGAGGTGAGTTACTGACAACCAGCACATGTGTAAGTGATGTCATCACCAGAGGAAACCCTGTTACTCAAACTGTCTGTCTCTCTTCAGGATCACTCCAACCTGAGTGACCCGAGAGGACGACACTCCGATGGAGAGTATGACAGTCTCGGGCGCCCTGCGATATATATGTCGTACCGGCCGGAGCGAGCCAGTGTACGGCTGAGAGAGGAAGAGAGAAAGGAACGCATATACAGAGTCGAATCTTACGTGAGGTCCAGCAACATTTCTCTGGTGAGGCGATAAATGCATATAAATATAGAAACACCGTGTGTACGATCAGTCAGAGAACATGTACTCATAGCAGGTTTTCTTTCAGGATTCTGGTCTTCACCGAGATCAAAGTTCTCCTCCGGCCATGAGCACTGGTCCTGCTGGAGATAAGGAGACGGGTGGAGAAGGGTGGAGACGAGGTTCTCGAAGAGAGATTCACAGAGAGGAACGTGACCAGAGAGATGGAGAAGACAGAATTCCTGAAGGAGAAGAAGGAAACTCTCATCAGTTATCCGAAGCCATAACGAACTACTTCCAGTGCAGTAACGGTGGACTCACTCCAAAGGCAAATCCAAATGCTATCATACTACACCCACGAGGACAAATGATCTAGTGAACTACAAATGGTGATGTTTGAACTCCAGGAATGAAGATGTAAATAAAGTGTTTGGAATATTTAGTTTTATCGTCTCTATGATCACTACACAGGCTGTTAAAGGGATAATTTATCCCAAAAATTAAAATAATGTTATCATTTAGTCGCTCTCATGTTTGTCCAAAACAGCAGGATGTTCGTTCTTCTGTGGAACACAAAAGCAGATATTTAGCAGAATGTTCATGCTGCTCTTTTCCTTTCAATGAAGGCATATAGTGAGCAGGGGTCGGATTCACAAAAATGTTAAGAATATTTATAAACGTTGCTGGTTTAAGAAAGAATATAAGAACATTCTTAATAACCGGGAATACAAAATATTCAGGAATGTCATCCATACTACTCGTGTGCTATAATTCCTAAATGGTTGCTAGGTTGTATGCAGTTGCTAGGGTGTTAAAGTGATAGAATAAAAAGAATGATGTAAAGATAGCAAAAGAAAGTGATGGAGTGATGGATAGGAAGGATGAGTGGTGGAGTTATAGGATGTAGATTGAATCCTCTAAAGGAGTTATTACAGGAAAAAGTTTTCATACCTTGAATGGAAGTCAAAATGACATGAGGCCTTTTCGGAAGTCCGATACTGGAATACCGTAATTCCGATCAGTTAGAAAAGATATAGCACACTATTCGGGATTAGTCTGAAGGTCTGTGCAGAGTTTGGTGCATGTAGCTTAAAAGCTCTACTTGGTTGCTAGGGTGAGCTCAGTTGGTTGCTAGGCAGTTTCCAGAGTGATACTAACAAGGCTGCTTGCTGGCCTGAGTCATACGAGCCAACAATGAAGTCTTTATGATATTCTGATCCGGAGATATCGATCTAAGCTCATTTTAATGGAAGTCAATGGGTTTTGGTTGCTAGGGTGAACTAAATGGTTACTAGGGTGTGGCTAAGTATTGTCCAGCATGAAATGTAAAATCTAAAGGCGCCTTTCTGAGTCAAATAAGCCAAAGTTGAAGTCTCTGCGATGTTGTGGTGCAGAGATATGTGTTTTGCTACACGGTTGCTAGGGTAAGTCCATCTGGTTGCTAGGAAGTTGCCAGGGGATCCTAAAAAGGCTGCTTGCTGGACTGAGTGTAATGAGACAAACCTGAAGACTCTATGACATTCTGATCAGGAGATATCCATCTAAGCCATTTTGAATGTCAGTCAATGGGTTTTGGTTGCTAGGGTGCTTTTCCTCACAAACTGACCCCTTTCTTTCTCTGTAGATATCGACGAAATATCTACATATAGTTTTGTGAAAAAGAAAACACTGGCTGTATGACAGTATTTACCGTGAATCTACTTTGGAACAATATTTATTGTGAATACTTAATTGAAATTAATTGAAATATTTTCTCTAATCTAATAATGCGAGGAAGTAAACACTGATATTGTGTAGAAAAAAATACAGCCTGTTAATTAAATATAATGTAAATATATTTCAGAGAATATTTTAATGATTTGTTGTGGCTTTAGTACAATGACAAATAAAGGCCAATTATTTAATTTTGGTAATAATATGCAGTCTAAATATCAAGCTTACAATTTTTCACACATGGTAAAAACAATTCATTATACATTAAAATATCTACAGTGGCAAGAAAAAGTATGTGAACCCTTTGGAATTAGCTGGTTTTCTGCATTAATTGGTTATAAAATGTGATCTTATCTTCATCAAAGTCACAAGTATAGACAAACACAATGTGCTTAAGCTAATAACACACAATTATAATCCATGTCTTTATTGAACACATCCCATTAAACATCCACAGTGCTGTGGAAAAAGTAAGTGAATCCTTAGTTTAATGACGTCAATAAAATCTAATTAGAGTCAGGAGTTGCAAACCTGGCATCCAATTAATGAAACGAGATTGGAGGTGTGGGTTAGAGCTTCTTTGACGAAGCATCTGCTGACGTGGGTTACAAAGGGTTGCAAAGTTATCTTGAAGAGCTTAGATATTCATCTGTCCACAGTTAGACAAACTGTCTATAAATGGATGATTTAGTACTATAGGTACTCTCACTAGAAGTGGCCGTACAGCCAAGATGACTCAAAGGACACACTGCAGAATGCTAAATGAGAGTGACTGATAAAGACCTGAAGGAATCATTGGAACTGGTTAACATCTCTGTTCATGAGTCTACTATACAGAAAGCATTAAACAGGTATGGTGTCCATGGCAGGACACGATGAAGGAAGCCGCTGCTTTCATACAAAAACATTTCTGTGTGCCTGAAGTTTGCCAAAGACCACCTTGACACTCCACAACACTACTGGGAAAATGTTTTGTGGACTGATGAAAGTACGGTTGAATTGTTTGGGGAAAATATGCAGCACTATGTATGGCATAAAAAGGGCACCACATACCAACATGAAAACATCATCCCAACTGTGAAGTACGGTGGAGGGAGCATCATGATTTGGGGCTGCTTTGCTGTTTCAGGGTCTGGACCGCTTGCCATCATCGAGGGAAAAATGAATTCCCAAATTTATCAAGATATCCTACAGAATAATGTCAGGGTGTCAGTGCGCCAGCTGAAGATCAGTAGAAGTTGGGTGATGCCGCAGGACAATGACCCTAAACATCAAAGTAAATCCGCTACAGAATGACTTTAGAAAAAGAAAATCCTCCTTTTGGAGTGTCCCAATCAGAGCCCAGACCTTAACCCAATAGAGATGCTGTGGAATGACCTCAAGAGAGACATTCACAACAGACAGCATAAGAATATGACTGAGCTGAAGCAGCTCTGTAAGGAAGAATGATCCAGAATTTCTTCTGAATCAGAAACACTTGGTTGAGGTTATTGCTGCCAAAGGAGGATCAACCAGTTATTAAATCCAAGGGTTCACTTACATTTTCCACATCACTGTGAATGTTTAATGTGATGTGTTCAATAAAGACATGAAGGATTATAATTGTTTGTGCGTTGTTAGCTTAAGCACATTGTGTTTGTCTATATTTGGTAACTTCAGTGAAGATGAGATCACATTTATGACCAATTAATGCAGAAAACCAGCTAATCCCAAAGGGTTCACATACTTTTTCTTGCCACTGTAGCTAGCTTTATATTTTAATGCAAGGGCATCATCATACAGTATTTGGGGTCTAAGGCAATAAACAGTTTTTGAGCTGAACAGCATCTGTCCCCATTCACTTTTATTTCATGGTAAAGAGCAGCGTGAACATTCTGCCTAATATCTCCTTTTGTGTTCCACAGAAGAAAGAAAGTCTAAGGGTTTGGAACAACATGAGGATGAGTAAATTATGAACAACTAAATCAAACTCCCTTATGTAAGAGGATGTGATGGGAAAATGAAGGATTGCAAGAGAGTTTTCAAAGTCATTCGCTGGATTATACGAGCATATCAGCTTCAAAGAGATTTCAACAGTATCAACATGTGATCTCAGACAATTGATGAGTCGTGTATATAATTGCAGGTATATGCTGTGTGGTTTAAATATATGCCTGAGAACACCTGCGCATCTCTGCTGACTCAAACATACTGACTTTAAATGAATCTACTGGACCAAGTCTGTGCGAAAGTTGTGTTGATCGTAATTTGTGCCTCTTCTAGACACCGTCTACCTCTGAAGATCTCATCACACAGTGCCAAGACTACAAACATTTAAGAGATAATTATAAGTAACCTATTGGTGGTTTGACTTCCTAAAACATGACAAAACGTTGTTCGTTAGAATGGCACATCATCTTCTGGCTCAACCAGTGATGTTATTTTGGGCCGGGACTAGCTGTTTGGCCGACCAATGGAGAGTTTAGAAATCTATTTGGAAACATTTTTGGAAGTACGCCACTAGTGCCACAGAAATGACACATTTTACCAGTCAAGCTAGCTTCAGTGTGTTTAGATAATGGACAAAAGTCTGGATTAGAGGAGATTGTTGGCGGTAAATCCATTCCAGGTGTTGAACGCCAGTCTTCAGATGTTCTTGTTTGAAGTTATAAATCCATTAATTGCCAGTTATATTTAGTATTTGTAATGCTGTAATAAATGAGTGTGGGAGATCCTCTCTCAAAGAGATGTATATTAATAGTATCAGTAAGTGGCCATTGGCTCACAAATGTATTATATTTGACTTAAATTTTGGGTAGAGGCTTGCCATTTTTAATTCAAAACTAAAAATGACGAAGTATTTCTCTCCAAATGTTCTTAAAACCTCCTGGAAAAAATGTTACTTACCTTACAGAACTTGTAGCATTTATTACTGTAAGAAATGTATTATTTTTTTAAAATGCAGCTGTAGCTAATGCCAAGTTGACAGTTTTACTGTATAAAAAATAAGGTATTTTGGCTGTAACTATGATGGTGAATTTTTAGCCAGATTTTGGGAGCAATTCGATCATCATTCAATAGTGAGAAATGTTGTTTAACTTTTTACCCAGGAAACCTTTAACTACTAAAAACATGAAACTGGTTTGTCTAGTCCTATAACCAGTAATATTTAAAACTTTGGAGTGTTTCCAATTTTCTGAGCTCTATTTACTTTTTTGAATATTTGAGAAGCTTGATTGCATCGTCAAGGTTCGTTCACACTGACAGTGATGAAATTGCGCAAGTCGTTAAATTGTCGGTTAGTAGTAGGCGTACCTACTCGACTCGTTGAAAATGAATGACTTCCAATTACTTTATTGCTGCAAATCGCTGTTAGTGTAGCTGACTATTCTGTGAAACACTTAAGGAGATGGTAGGCAGAATGTTAGTCTCAGTCACCATTCACTTTCACTATTTGTATTTGTATATCGCTTTTCGCAATAGAAATCGCTTCAAAGCAGCTTTACAGAAAAAATTCTGTAATGTCTTAAAGTGCCTAACATCTTTTGTGTTATATTAATAATAAATACAGTGAATAATGACAGAGTTTTTTTTGTTTGTTTTTTGGGTCCCCTATGCCTCTATGTACATAAGGTGATTTTTGCATTTTGTATTTTTTCTAATGACACAGGATTGACAAAAGTGTTTATGAAGAGAAAAACAAAGGAATACTGATCAGTGAAAAACTTTAATAAATATTAATTCGCATTAAAGACACAGGCACATCTTTGGAAACAGTACCGAGAGAGTTTATTAAAGGCACAGCAGTCCGAACAGACTTCAGATATGAGGGAACGCTTGAGGGAGAATTCAATAATAATAATAGTGTTGTTTAATTATGAAAATGATGCTTGGTTATGCAAATTGGGTAACAATGTAAAGATTGAAGTTCTGAACACTTTCAATTTAAATGCGGTGCAGTGCTATTTCAGCACATTTATCAGCTGGTTAAACTGGACTGTATGGTGCTAAAGTTTAGTACGGAGCCCCTTTGAGGACAGGGAGGGAATTTATTTTCTGAAGTAGTTTTGCATTCTCAGTTATTTTGGGTTCCCTCGCAATCGATTTATCTATCCCTTGTATAGTACAAATTTTCCCCATGTTTTTTGGCGGAATGATTGATTGGTTTTTATTTTACTGTATTATTGTATAAGGTTTTACTACAAATATAATGGTTAAAATATGGTCACTGTGGTAAAACCATGGTACATTTTGTGGTTATGGTTTTACTATTGTTACTGTTGTAATACAATGGTTAATTCTGGTTAATACTTATTTCAAAACTATTTGCAAGGAAACAAAACTATTGAGGGTGAATGCAAAACTATTGGGAAGGAACGCCAAACTATTGCGGGGGAACGCCAAACTATTGAGGGGGAACGCCAAACTATTGCGGAGGAACGCCAAACTATTGAGGGGGAACGCCAAACTATTGAGGGGGAATGCAAAACTATTGCAGAGGAACACAAAACTATTGAGGGGGAATGCCAGACTATTGCAGAGGAACGCAAAACTATTGAGGGGGAATGCCAGACTATTGCAGAGGAACGCAAAACTATTGAGGGGGAATACAAAACTATTGGGAAGGAACGCCAAACTATTATGGAGGAACGCCAAACTATTGGGAAGGAATGCAAAACTATTGAGGGGGAATGCCAAACTATTGCGTAGGAACGCAAAACTATTGAGGAGGAATGCAAAACTATTGCAGAGGTACGCCAAACTATTGCGGGGGAACGCAAAACTATTGGGAAGGAACGCAAAACTATTGAGGGGGAAAGCCAAACTATTGCGGAGGAACGCAAAACTATTGAGGGGGAATGCCAAACTATTGCGGAGGAACGCAAAACTATTGAGGGGGAATGCAAAACTATTGCAGAGGTACGCCAAACTATTGCGGGGGAACGCAAAACTATTGGGAAGGAACGCAAAACTATTGAGGGGGAAAGCCAAACTATTGCGGAGGAATGCAAAACAATTGGGAAGGAACGCCAAACTATTGTGGGGGAACGCAAAACTATTGGGAAGGAACACAAAACAATTGGGAAGGAACGCCAAACTATTGCGAAGAAACGCAAAACTATTGAGGGGAATGTAAAACTATTGCGTGGGAATGCAAAACTAGTGCGAGGAATGCAAAAGTATTGAGCGGGAACGCAAACATCTTGTGAGAGAACGCAAAATAATTGCGAGGATACGGAATATTTATTGTTAAGGAATGCAAATTTTGAAGGAACGCAAAACTTTTTGTGAGGGAATGCAAACTATTGCGAATGCAAAACATTGGTCAACTCAAAACTATTGTGAGGAATGCAAAACTTTTGCTAGGAAACGCTAAATGTATTGTTAAGGAACGCAAAACATTTTGTGAGGGAACGCAAATCTATAGCGAGGAAATGCAAATTATTGTGAGAGAATGCAAACTATTTCAAGTAAACGCATAACATATTGTTAGGGAACGCAAAACTATTGCAAGGGAACTACTATTGTGAGGGAACACAAAACATTATCAGAAAATAAATTCCCTTCCTGTCCTCTAAGGGGCTCTGTAATATTCTGAAAACTACGATTAATCCCTGAATGTTGCATAAATGTCTGTGAACATCTTAATCAAACAATCTTGTGGACGTTCGTCAGCATGCTTTCGTCTGCGTCTGAGGTTTTCTGTGGATTTTCTGGTGCGTGCGCAGGTTGCTCTGTTGTGAGAAGTTCTTGCCGCAGGTTCCGCAGCTGAAGGGTTTCTCGCCGGTGTGAATGCGCTGATGCATCTGCAGGTGACTGAATCGGTCGAAACTCTTGCCGCAGAAGGAACAAATGAACCATTTTTCTCGTATCGTCTCTCTCCTGTGAGCAGACATTTCTTGGCCTGTACCGAGATGTGGTATCGTAAATGCATGTGTGGCTACATTACTGCGGTTGTGGTTCTGAAATGGTAAACACTGCGGTACTGTGACGTTTTCCAGTGGTTGTGAGAACATGGACTGTTGCGTTTGGATGAAGTTTGTATCCGTTCTGTCAGTTCTCTGCGGTTTGACTGAGTTCTGGTTTACGGCCTCAAAGTTGAGATTGTTCAATGTTTGTCTAGTGCCTTCAGTTGCTTTCACAGGCATATATGAGCAGTGTGGATCTACTGTGGATTCCTCAGTATTTACACTGACATCATCAGAGGACCACGACTGTGTTTCCCTAACGTTGACGTCAAGTTCCGTGTCTTCTTGACAGTCTAGATGTATGATGTCTGATTCAAACTCCACTTTTGTCTCAAAGTCCAATAGTCCATCAAAGTCTTCTTGATTCTCAGGGCTGTTGAGATCTTCAGTGATGGTCTCATCCTGTCTGTCTGCACTCTGGGTCTGTGTGAGTGCTTCTAAACAGGAAGTGTCCTGAATGCTGCTTCCTGCATCACTGTCTGTCTGGTCGTCTGGATTCAGATCAAGTTCAAGGTGTTTAACAGGTTCCTGACCGGCTTCACTGGACTGTGGACCACCTGGAGAAGTAAGACAAATGTAAATACACATTGAACTCTCCTGTCAAAACACAGTAACTACACCAACGCTGTGACTTCAGAGTTTTTCAACTGTGCAAATGTGGAAATTTTCATTTTTTTTCTAAATCTGCGCATAATGGAGCCAAACTCGTCTGTCACTGGAAAGATCATAAACTCAGATGCACATAAGTCATAACTCAATTTTGGCAGTACCTAGGTCTCATTATTATGAATATGGTAATCATGTTGTAGCATCTTTTTTTGCATACAATGAAAGTGAATGGTGACTCATCACGATATCCCAAATGTGTATGACTTTCTTTCTTCTGCAGAACACAAAGATTTTTAGCAGAATATTTCAGCTCTGTAGGTCCATACAATGCAAGTGAATGGTGACCAGAACTTTGAAGCTCCAAAAAGCAAATAAAGTCAGCATAAAAGTAATCCATATGACTCCAGAGGTTTAATCCATGTCTTCAGAAGTGATATGATAGGTGTGGGTGAGAAACAGATCCATATTTAAGTCCTTTTTTTACTATAAATCTCCACTTTCAAACAACCCTCTTCTTTAGTTTTTGTCGATTCACATTCTTCATGCATATCTCCACTTACAAGGCTGGGAGGAAAATTTACAGTAAGAAGGACTTAAATATCAATCTGTTTCTCACCCACACCTATCATGTCTCTTGTGAAGACATGGATTAAACCACTGGAGTCATGGGTTACTCATTGTATGGACAGAGCTGAAATATTCTTCTAAAAATCTTCATTTGTGTACTGCAGAAAGAAAGTCATACACATCTGGGATGGCATGAGGGTGAGTAAATGATGAGAGAATTTTCATTTTTGGGAGAACTGTTTCTTTAAATGTTCAACGGAGGGGATGAAAAATGTCATATGGGTTTGGAACAACATGAGGGTGGGTAAACAATTACAGAATATTCACTTTTGGGTGGATATAATTTAAAGCTGCTATTGTTAGAGGTAAACCAGCTTGACTGAAATGCCCAAAACACCCACTTTAGCTAGTTTGCTGGTCTTAGTTGTGCTGTTTTTGTTTTTTCCTGCCTGGCCATCTGAAAAATGTCTAAACACCCCTCTGGAACCTCTGACCAGATTAGTTTTATCTCTCCTGGTTTATTTACCTGAGCTGACAGCAGTAATCTCTCTGTCTTTGACACACTGCAGTATTCTCTCCACTGATGTGAGTTTCATCTTGAGCATCTTGATTTCTGCGTCTCTCTGTGTGATCTGCAGTCTCATCAGCAACACTTCATCTTCATGCAGTTTAATGATGTCTGAAACAGCACACTCCATCACTGACTTTAACCGAGTTTGGAATAAAGCACTGCTCGACATGTTTTCGTTTTAAATCAATCGACTAATTAAACAGTTAAAATGAGATCTCACTGACAGTCTCGATAGTTGTATTTACTTCCGTGTTTAGCTTTGATTGCCGTAATGACTGGAGAACGGAGAAAATGCATTTGAAGTGACCAAAATAATTTTGTTGGATTGTTTTTAATGTGTCGTGGTATTCTTTGAAGTATCTTTGGTGCTTTGTAAATACCATCATCTGATACAATCACTGTACGATGATTCCACCACAGTAACTTATAAATACAATTACCAGAGATCTTTTATGTTCATGGAATCCTTCAACTAGCATTTTACGACAGTAAGTCACAGTTTGCGGATACCATACAAATGAAAGGGGAGAGCCGTAAACTGACACAAACCTGTCGCAAAATCGTCCGTGACATCTAAAAAAACAAACAAAAGAAAAACAGCAGTTTTATCGCGGTAAACTCCAAACATAGTTCACTCCAAAAGTATTGTTTAGTGTAAAACATATTGAAGATTAGCGGCCAGGCGGTCAATTCATTAAGTGATGAGCTGTGTTCTCACAAACGCAGTTTATTCAGCACACTGAAGCATTTCCTCCATAGACATCCCTTCAAAAAGTACGTCCTCTAGTCTCCTCGCCAGTGCACCGCACATAGAATGTCTACGAAAGCGCCGCGTTATGCTATTTTAGGCTAAGGTGTTGCAACCTCTTCAAACGGGCTCTGCTATTACTATAGTAATGCGCCATTTTGTGGACATGTACCCAGGACCTCTTCTTTAAAGGAATATTCGGGGTTCAATACAAGTTAATTAAGTTAATACTTTTTCATTTTTGTTTTTTCGATCATTTTGGCTGTGTTAATGCCAACGGCATAAATTTTGCCAAAGGTGTGTATTTTGGGGGGAAGTTTGATATTTCAACCTCAGTTCCTATAATACATCTATAATACACTGTATACACAAAACAGTTACGCTCAGGACCTTCAGGACAAAAATGTCCCCATTGAAACCCATTAAAACTGCAATATTTGATCCCAGTGCCATTAAAGCATAAAATCATGAATTCTATGATATTATGCTTTCATTCTGGAGCCCTGGCTTCAAAATTTACATTTGTAATATTTTCCACCAGATGGCGCCATTTTTATCATGTTTAGCCTATGGAGCAAATACATGCTTTTTCCCTATTTTCTGTTTGCTGTATTATAGAGCACTGCAGGCCAACTGAATAAATTATACAGATAAAATTGTGTGGGTGTGTTGGTATGGATGTCAGAGTGTGTTTTGTATGTGTGGACTGAGAAGTGTGTGTGTGTGTGTGTGTGTGTGTAAGATCAGGTATGATCAGGACTAATGTTGGTTAAAAAAATCAGTCAGTGAAAGTTAAAAAATAATATATATCATATTTGTAATAGTTTTTTATGTAGACATTTTTGTCCTCTAAGGTCCTGAGTGTGTTTTTTTTTTTTTTTTTAATCTGACACTGCACAAAAAATAATAATGTATCAAAATCAACGTTGTTGCTAATCATTGACATATTCCAGACTGATAATAAAAAAAAAAATTTAAAAAAAAATCCCCTTAGCATTTAGTATATGGAAAAAAATAAATAAAAAAATAATATATATTATTATTATTATAATTATTATTATTATTTATTTTTTCATAAAAAACAACAGTGGCATTATATAAACAAACTGGCATTTAAAGGATTAAAATCCTGAAAATGAATGAATATTTGGTAGTTATAATCAGGACTGATGTTGGTTTAAAAAATTCGCATTGAAAGTAGAAAATAATATGAATATAATTTATAATATTTTTATGGCAGTTTATTGACGCGGACATTTTTGTCCTCGAAGGACCTCTGAGTAACTTTATTTATTTATTTATTTATTTATTTATTAATTCTTCTGTTAAAACTCGTGTATTATTTGAGCTGCAAAGTTGTTTAAAATATATTTTACTGTCGTTTTAGGGTTTGTTGACATTACGTCGTCATGGCAACGAAGTTTTAAAATTGGCTATAACTTTACACAGAAAACGTTAGTAAGCATTTTTATGACACTAAAATCTTAAATCTTAAACTCTTGGAATCGACTACATAATTTCAGAAAATCAATTCCAGTATTTTTGGAACCAAACAGCCTGACGATCTGATATCATGGTATAATTTCTAATGAAAAAAAAAAAATTAAAGAAGAATAAAAAAATTGACCTTTTATTTGATGTTTAGATATGCAAATCATCTTTAAACATCAATTCAAATAATGTATTACTGGAAAAGGACTTTTATTTAACTATTAGAGTTAACTGTGGATTACCATTTTTGTATTTTGTTTTCTTTTAGGAAATGAAATGATTAAAAGATCACAGTTCTTCGTTTGTTTGAAGCATAAGACAAAAATCGTCCTGAGATTTGAATGCGGCTCAATTTGAGCCTCCGAGCGCCCCCTAGAGGAAGGGCTGTGTCTAGCAGGTAATGCCGCGGGCAGTCGAAGTCTCGCGAGAGGTTCACTCGCTGTTACGAAGGCAAGAGTGAAGGAAACGTGTGAGTGAATTCGGCCGCTGACGTAAACACGGAGCGCCGGAAAGAGCGCCAGAGATTATTTTTTTAAATTTTTTTTAAATTTTTTTTATTTATTGCAGAATTTATAAACAAACATGCAACATATAATACACAAGTTCAGTATAAAGATATATAGAAAACAGTCAGAGGAAACAGCTCTTAATAACATGGATAAAATATTTTAAAATAAAATGAAACAAATAAATAACCCAGTTAAGTTCAGTTATTTACTATAGTCGGGAAGTTTTTTAGGATGTCCTACAATTTTTGTTCTTTTTGGACCTTTTAGAGTTTTTAGAGATTTCAAATACAATTTAAATTTGTTTAAAAAAATAACAAATTTGGGGGATGATTTTATAATTCTACACTTGTGGATACAAATTTTTGCTAGGCACAGAATTGTATTACAACAGAGTTCATTGTCTTTGCTTTGCAATATCAAACCAAATGTTATGTCGTCTCTGGAGACAGAAGACGGGAATGAAGAGATCTTTTGCTGTATCCAATTATGTATGTCACACCAAAATATTTGTACCAGGTTGCATGAAAAAAATACATGGTCCGTAGTTTCAACATCATTTTCACAAAATGTGCATGCATTATCACCAAAGCGAAGTCTAAGTAATTTTTTAGAGGGGTAAATGTTGTTCATAACTTTGAAGTGTGTTTCTTTCATTTTGGGGGGGTATAGGATGTGTTAAATATATTGTTCTTAGTTTAGTTATTGAATTTGTATCAAATTTATGCAGGATGCCATTTTTGTTGGGCTTTTCAGGGTATTCGGTGATACAACTTCTAATAAAATGATTATTGAACTTTTTATCCAAAATCAAAATCCCTTGAATTGATAGTGGAGCCAGTCGTGGCTGTATCATTTGGTATGTTAATGTATTTCTTATTAGACAAACAAATTCTTGGCGAAGTGCTTTATATAATTTAGTGAAGTCTGATTGTGAGGGTTTGAAATTATGTTTAATGCAAAATTGTTCATAGTTTAAAAGATTGCCACTGGCATCCATTAAGTCAGTTATGGACCATCTATTCCTCTCAAACCAGTCTTCAAAAAACAAAGATCTGTTGCAGTGTAATACATATCTATTATTCCAGAGAATAGAGGTGTGTGGTGAAAAGTTATGTACATATAACAGTATCCAATATAACAGTATTTGTTTATGGAACTCTGATAGTGATATAGGTAATTTGTTAATAAAAAAAAAGTCCGTCCTGAGAAGAAAATCCAGGCCTCCAACTTTTTTGAATAAGTGTTCTGGGATACAATACCAAAATGAGCCACTGTGTTTGATCCAGGACTTCAAGCGCCGGAGATGATACAGAAAGAACTTGCTTACATATGAACTTTTATCTTGCATGTGGGATAATAATAACATTAATTACAATACTTGTTTTTTAACATAACATTAATTACAATAGTTATTTTTAATTACGTTTTGATATGTCAAAAAGTGAAACACTACACCTACATGTTATATACATGTTAAATATGTATTTAAATTAATAGGTCTTATTAATGTTCCTTTCATTAGGCTACTATGAAAATTATTCTAATACATACATAATGCGCAATAAACTGTTAAGCATTGTAGCTAATATGAGTGTAGTAATGTTCACATTAACACATCTTGTATTACCATATATAGCTGACGTAATAATTAATGTTTTTTTTTTTTATTCATCAAAAACTTGCATAGGTGCAATAACATGCAGTATTTTCCCAAAGTTTAATTGCATAAGTTACATTTAAATGTGTGTATATATATATATATATATTTGCGTTTAGCAGGGAACTAAATTTACAGTGCAAATTATGGTTACTCCAGGGATGCTTGTGCATCAGCATTAGATGCTGGAAATGTCCCGCCCCTTACTGAAACGGAAAATATGATTGGCTAGCCAATATCCAATCATGTCTGAAATTAACGTTCTGATTGGTGGATCAGTTTAGTCGGACTGTCTGTATTGCCCATGCCTCCCGCTGCACCGTGCGCATTTAGAGAGAATATCTGTACACTTTTTAAAAATAATAATAATAATAAAATAAAAAAAACAATTCACTCAACGGTGCTGCGGCATCATGTTATTAGATTGAAATGATAACAGCAATAAGAACTTCACAAGTTTTTTATAATCGGTGGTCTAGGGCAAGTAGCAGCTGGAATTTCTCACTGAATATACTGGATTCAGTCACGGTATGCCTTCCTCAAAGTTGTCAGAATCTTCTTTTACCAAAATAAGCTCCTAATTAAGAGCTCCGAACAGTCGGCAACAAAGCAAAAATTCAGATCAAACATTTACACGCTATTTAATTTGTGTGAAGACTTTGATTTCAGCAGATCTTGCTCACGTTTTAATTACCATTGTTGATACCGGAAGTAAGGTTACCCTGCGAGAGGCATCCTCGAGCGAGAAATGCAGAAGTCTGAAAAAAGGCCTATTAACAATAAACACAGTGCGGCTTATATTTGTATATAAGTGCTTATATTTCATCATATATATGTCTGTCTGTCTGTCATCAGTCTTTTCTTTCTATCTATCTCTATCTCTATCTATCCGTCTATCTGTCTGTCTGTCGGCATTAGTCTTTTCTTTCTATCTATCTATCTATCTATCTCTATCTATCCGTCTATCTGTCCATCTATCTGTCTGTCCGTCGGCATTAGTCTTTTCTTTCTATCTATCTATTTATCTATCTATCTATCTATCCGTCTATCTGTCCGTCTATCTGTCTGTCTGTCATCAGTTTTTTTCTTTCTATCTATCTCTATCTATCTATCTATCTCTATCTATCTATCTATCCGTCTATCCGTCCGTCTATCCATCTGTCTGTCTGTCATCAGTCTTATCTATCTGTCCATCTGTCTGTCCGTCTATCTGTCGTCTATCTGTCTGTCATCAGCCTTTTCTATCTATCTATCTGTCCGTCTATCTGTCCGTCTGTCTGTCATCAGTCTTTTCTATCTATCTATTTGTCCGTCCGTCATCTGTCATCAGTCTATTCTATCTATCTGTCCGTCCGTCCGTCTTTCTGTCATCAATCATTTCTGTCTGTCTGTCTGTCCGTCCGTCCGTCCGTCCGTCTGTCTGTCATCAGTCTTTTCTATCTGTCTGTCCGTCCGTCCGTCCGTCCGTCCGTCCGTCCGTCCGTCTGTCTGTCCGTCTGTCTGTCATCAGTCTATTCTATCTATCTGTCTATCTATCTGTCCATCTATCTGTCCGTCCGTCCATCTGTCTGTCATCAGTCTTATCTGTCTGTCCGTCTGTCTGTCATCAGTCTTTTCTGTCATCAGTCTTTTCTGTCTATCTGTCTGTCTGTCCATCCGTCCGTCTGTCTGTCTGTCATCAGTCTTTTCTATCTGTCTATCTGTCCGTCCATCTGTCCATCTGTCTGTCATCAGTCTTTTCTGTCCATCCGTCATCAGTCTTTTCTATCTGTCTATCTGTCTGTCTGTCTGTCCGTCCATCTGTCCGTCCGTCCATCTGTCTGTCTGTCCATCTGTCTGTCATCAGTCTTTTCTGTTCGTCCGTCCGTCCGTCCATCATCAGTCTTTTCTATCTATCTATCTGTCTGTCCATCTATCTGTCCGTCCGTCCGTCATCAGTCTTTTCTATCTATCTGTCCGTCTATCTGTCCGTCTGTCTGTCCGCCCGTCCGTCCGTCTGTCTGTCATCAGTCTTTTCTATCTATCTATTTGTCCGTCCGTCCGTCATCTGTCATCAGTCTATTCTATCTGTCTATCCATCTATCTGTCCGTCTATCCGTCCGTCCGTCTGTCATCAGTCTTATCAGTCTTATCTGTCTGTCTGTCTGTCTGTCATCAGTCTTTTCTATCTATCTATCTATCTGTCCGTCTTTTCTGTCTGTCTGTCTTTTCTGTCTGTCTGTATATCTGTCTATCTATCTGTCCGTCTATCTATCTGTCTGTCTGTCTGTCTATCTATTATTAGTCTTGTCTGTCTGTCTGTCTGTCTGTGTCAGATAGATAGATAGATAGACACACAAACACACAGACAGACAGATAGATCTACATGTCTGTCTGTCTGTCTGTCTATCATCAGTCTTTTATGTCTATCTATCAATCTATGAAAAACGTATGGAATCAATGTAACAAATACATTATAACCAATAAAATTAAAGAGGTAACTTTTAAAATGTTTCATAGAATATACGCTGTCAAAGATGTAAAATTGAAATGAATAATGAATGTGCATGCTGTAAAGATGAACCAGAAACATTATCCCACCTGTTTTGGAACTGCCATCTTGTTAAAAGATTCTGGATGTCTCTCAATTTATATGTAGAAAAACGAATTATAATTGTTCCATTGAAGGAAACAATGTTTAACTTTATTTTCATCCCAGTAAGAAAGATGCTAACCTTTCATTTATTATACATTTCTTAATTATTTATGGAAGATTCTTTATACAGAAGTTGAAATGGTCAGAAAATTAACCCAATATTAACTTATTTTGATATAGTTACAAGGATATTACAACATGATTAAATTATGTAAAGTAAAAGGATTTGTAAAGATCTTTAATTTATATAATTTAATATAATGAATTGTTTGTCTTGAAACCCCTAACTGTTTGTATTGTTTTTATTTTTCTTTGTACTATCTTTATTGATGTTGCAACCTGCTGATTGTTTAAATAAAATAAAAAAGAGTCGCCTGCCAATGAATTACAATGACTTTTTGAGCTTCCGATGATACTTTACCGTAAATATAGTAGTGTAAAGACCAAGAAAATTTTATCTAGAGGTCCAATCACTCTTTCAACACATTTTAAGTAGCCCCAGATTGCAGTCTGGACGATGGGGCGGGGCGACACGTTGGAGCGGAGAAACATGTTGCCATGTCGTTGTCAACATGTGGAGCGTGCGCAACATGGATGGGTTAAGCCGTTAAGGTTCCTTTATCATTGCTGAGACCAAGACAGTCAAAATACAAAGACATCTTGTCAAATGACAGTGTACTCTGAAAGTGTGATAGTTACCCACTATGTAATCTTGTCCAATTGCTAACATTGTATATGTAGACAGCTGAATAGAATTGATGTCAATAAGTCATAGCACACACTATTTTAACAAAACATTTATTCAACATTTCTCATCATTTTGTACACACTTTAGAGCCAACCGAAAATACGTAAAGAAAGCTTGTACAGAAAAAAATATATACAACAGCAAAATTCAGGAACTATAATATGTGCAAGAAGAAAGAAAATATGCTGCATGTTCATCAACCTCATGGGTCTTCCAGTCTCTCCTCTCTGGCCACAACATTTCAACTACATCACACCGGATATCCTCCCTTGCAATGCATGACGCAGCCACACCCCACAACAATCTGCTGTGATATCCTCACAACCAGCATCCACTGCACCCAGTAAGGACAACTGGTCGTGAGGACGGTGATCATAGACCTTCCATCTCCATGCAGAAAAGAAGTCCTCAATGGGATTTAGGAATGGGGAGGATGGTGGGAGAAACTCCATTCCCTGACTGTATTTAAACGATGGACACTTACATTGTCCCAAACTATAACATACATTGGCAAGTCATTTCTTACCAACCCTCTCTCATTCTCAGGAATGAGATCCCTGTAAAGAGTTTCCAGGAAACTGAGGAGATGTTGTGTGTTATAGGGCCCAATGATGGGAATGTGGCGGAGTACACCATTCCCACATATGGCAGCACACATCGTAATGTTCCCTCCACTCTGGCCTGGCACATCAACAGTGGCTCGGTGACCAATAATATTACGGCCATGTCTCCTGACTTTGGTCAAGTTGAATCCTGCCTCATCGACATACACAAAAATGTGTGGGGATTCATCAGCCTCCAGCTCCATCACGCTCTATAAAAGATAATAAAGCAATTTAGCAAATAATTTACAGTAGATATTGTAAATCATACAGTTACACATATCCCGCATTGTGTAACATATTCTGCATATACAGGATGTACTTGTCAATACTGAAACACAAGGAGATTACAGCACTGAGTAGTGTACAATGATGAATTCATACCTGTATAGACATTGCTCTAAATTGTGAGGAAATTGAATTGTTCCCCATCTAGCCTAAGTCTATCCATCTGACAACTATTACAACAATACCACATAACTATTATGTATCTAATATCACAGGTTATTGTGATTGTTGGTTGTTCTATTTTACACAATAAACGTGTATAATTACATTTGAGAGTAATATCATTCAATAGCAAATGAATGCAAACTATTTTGATCTGCAAGTCTTACTCAATTCATTTTGTGCCAGAGCAATTATAAATGACTATAGTCATGTGAACAAATGACCTAATGTTCGTATAGTTAGTCGTATAGTTTGATGAAGCTTAATAGTCATTCGACAATTGTGCCAAAGCAATTGAGAAAAACTGTAATGTGTAATATGGCCTGATTAACATTTATATTAATTATTTTTTTATGCATTCTTAAAAAAACATTTGCCAAATGCTTTTCTTTATCCAATTTGCCAACTGAGTTGAAAATAACTGTCAAATGATATTAAGTAAAAAAAAAAAAAAATAACAATCAAAGTTAATTTGATTGGTAAGAAAGTAAAAACTGAACCTTTTCACAATATTTGTTTCATTCATTCATGCAGACAAATAATAAATAAATTAACGTTACACTCAACAGGCATCATAAAATTACATGCAGAAACAAAATGTGAAAATACAATTAGAAAGTGTAAAAAATACCAGTTAAAAATTAAATCCTGTCTATTTTACAGGCAATCAACAAATGTCCATCTGTTTTGTTTCCAGGTGTTTCACCCTTCTGTTTTGTGACTGATCCTCGTGCGGATGTCTGCTGTTACCTGTGTACCGTGAGCCCATCCCACTTCACTGAGTGTGTCCTCTGATGGGACTTTAGACTAGAACGTTGTGTGATACATTTCCCGCATTGGTACGGTTTCACACCGCTGTGCACTACGGCGTGTCGGATTAGGTTGCAATGCTTCGTGAAACTGCGGCCGCATTGTGTGCATGTGAACGGTTTCTCACCGGTGTGACTGCGCAGATGCTCCAACTGACTGAAGCGGCTGAAGCATTTTTCTGCATCCACACTTGACCGCCAGTGACGCCGAAATCAGCAGAGCATGCCATGACCGTACGCTGAAAATGTGCGCATTCATGTATATGTAGATGGTCAACCGGAGCGGGCAGAGTCCTGTGGCACTGTTGTGTGTATATGGCACCAACCGAACTCAGCCTATCACTGTGAGTCATGTGACTTCATTCCTGTGTGGTTTCGTTACACCAGTTTGGATGGTTTTGATCGTTTGTCCAGAGTCGTAAAGCTCCATGTGTGTTCTTTCCACAGGATGTCCAATACTTCTGGACACTTCCGTAGGTGTCAGGTTGGGAGAAGATGGCCGTGTTTTGTGATGGAAATGTTCTTTCTGTGTTTTCTTCCTGGACGTCAAGGGTTTGATCAGGTCACAGTTTGGTGTCTCTCCTCGAGAGCGAAGCTCAGATGATATCTTGGTCTTATGTTGGATTCAGATTCCTCAGTTTGCAAACACTCTTCCTCGTTGTCGTCTTCACTTGGACTCTCAGATCAGGCTCGCACTCTTCACGAAGCTTCATCTGCTCTGGAAGTTCTGTGGAAGTCTGCGCGTGAATGAAGCGTGTGTTCTGGATCTCCAAAAAGAGCTTGTTGTTTCCACACGTTCTCCTGAGCTTGAATGTGCTCGACGTGGTCAAATTGAACATTCCCTGCATCTTAAAACGGAAAACATAAAGGTTGAAGGAATCGTTCAAAACCCATATGACTTTCTTTTCTTCTGTTGAACACAAAAGGAGATGTTTAGCAACTTTTCCATACAATGAAATATCGGTCGTGGATACCGATAACTGAGGTGGTGGAAAAGGACGATAACCGATTAACTGGCCGATAGTTAGTTTTTAAAATCAACTGATATGATCAAAGATATCTTAGTATTTCCTTACTATGACGGGCAAAGACGTTGAGGCTACAAGAGTCCAAAATGAATAAAATCTCAAAAGACGTTTATTGTGCAACAAAAATTCCAATAATAATAATCATGAAAATTAAGATTTGGTGTATAACGTGGGACTTTAAAGTTGCCCAAAATACAAAGGGGACTTTTATATTAAAAAATCACATAGACTTTGCTCGGTTATAGTGCTCTTTAAGTATTTAACAAATTAAGCTTTTTATAGCCTATATATTTTACCATATGAGGTTTTTTATTGATGAGGGGGAAAAAAAATATCAGAAACAATCGGCAAAGATTTTTGCTGATAACCGATAGTTCCAAAAACCAACTATCGGCACCGATTAATCGGTAAAGCCGATATATCTGTCTACCTCTACAATGAAAGCACACTGTGATCATACGCTGTCAACCTCAAAATCTTAAAAACACCATAAACATATATCAGTAGAAGATTTTCAATGAATAACTACTTCAGTTTGGGTCTGTTCCTTGTAAGATTTGAAATATAATGCATGCTTTAATGCTACTTTTATGGCACTTTATCCAGAGCAAAATGAATTATTTTGTAGATACATTTTACTCAAGTTGTAATCTAACAGTCTAAAATGAATGCAATGAGATAAAAAGAAAGTGTGTCGCAAAATAATGGCAAGAAAACATGTCTTTCTGTTGATTTATCCTTACGGGCTGCATGTGTGTTGCTCCTGTTCTACCTGCTCCGTACGGGACTCGAACCAGCATCTCCGGCATGGGAGGTGGGTGCGCTAACAAGAAGGCTAAAGGCTACAGCCTCTAGCGTCAGCCGCTATTGCACCTCTTGAGGTCAGGAGAGTGAGGTTTACACACTGCACAGCTATCTATCAGCTGGCCACCATTGCACTCACCCCCTTAAACCTCACTCGCATCCGGGTCACGGCACCATTGTGACGCTTCTGTTCTACCCACTCCATACGGGACTCGAACCGGCGTCTCCGGCGTGGGAGGCAGGTGCGCTAACAAGGAGGCTAAAGGCTACAGCCTCTAACGTCAGTCACTAGTGCACCTCTTGATGTCAGGAGAGTGAGGTTTACACACTGCACAGCTATCTATCAGCTGGCTCCTGTTACACATGCAAAAAATGGTACGACCAGTGAAGTCTGAGTTATGAGGAAATGAGTCTTTTGAACCGGTTCTTTTAAAAGAGTATTGAAGAAGACTCACGATTTACCGGTTTGAATCAGTCTGACGAAATCTTCACTGAACGAGTCAAGTCATTTTTATTTGTATAGCACTTTTAAAAACACATTGTTTCAAAGCAGCTTTACAGAAAATTCGCTGTAATATCTGTAACGATTCACTGAATCAGTCAGAGCGGTTACTGAATCAACATTTGACTCATTTACTGAACTGAAGGTATCGTTACTTTCGCTGTTTTGTATACTTAAGATTCAAGAAACTTAAATCAGGATGTTCATATGACAACGTGTAGCTTTATGAAGGTTTTTTTTGTTATAAATTATATTTTAATCAAAATATACACTGTTAACTTTTTTTTAAACTAAATATATATGGCTCAACGGGGGCTTCCCTGCTGCAAAAACAGGAATCTGTCCTGTGGAAAAGAGCAACGTGAACATTCTGCTAAACATCTCCTTTGATGTTTCACAGAAGAAAGTCATAAAAAGAAAGTCACCGTGGGGGTTTGGAACATCATCAGGGTGAGAAAATGATGACAACATTTTAATTTAAGGGTAAAATAACCTTTTAATTGCTATTCTCTAAACCTGTCTAAGCAAAACATTGTGTAAAATATGTCTTTTTGTTTGTTTGTTAGCATATCTGGATGTTGTGGTTTTATTTTTGATGTTTTCACCTTCTTCACGGCTTTCTGATTCCTGTTCAGATCTTTCCTCTTTGATCCAGCACACACACAGACTACAACACACAGGGAATAACAACATAGTCTTAATTCATCATTGAAAGAATGTCAGTGGTGGGCTATGTGAAGGAATTTGAATAAAACAGCTAAAACTAAATGTATTTATGTAATGCTGGTGTCGTGGAGAGGAATAGAGGAGACGCAGGAGTAGATACTTTAAGACTTTTAATAATAAACACTGGAGTGGAACAAACTATAAAGCTAAACATCATAAACATAACACAACATACTATCAAGGACTGACAAAGGAATGGGCAAAACTAGAGGATATTTATACAAAAAGGAACTAATGAGGGAATGGAAGACAGGTGAGGAAGATGAGGAACAGATGGCTGTGATGAGGGCAGTGCACTATGGGAGATTTAGTCTGGGGAAACATTTCAAAATAAGAGTCCTTAGGAAAACATGAGGGAGACAGACTGTGACAATTTAGGTGTTTAAATTCACAAATAGTGTGCTTCTACACATCTTGATCGATGCAGAAATTAATCGATCAAAAAAAAAAAAAAGATTATATACAGGCTTCCCACTCTTTAATGAACACCAGATTCAAGGACTCTTAGATAATAAATCAAATGCACCTAATGCAATAAAAGCATTTATTGAAACCAAGCTGCAAAAACACCTTGTTCTCTACTTCCGCAAATTACATAAATTCATGAGCGCTTCTACTGCGGAAAAAAACCATCAACACCTACTTTACATCATCATGGTTTTCAAATCGTGATATTTGTATTTTGTTCAACTGATGGCAGCAATCTGCTTCCAATTTATGTCACATTTATAGAAGTGTAGGTTCTGAATTTTGATTTTTTTTTTTTTTTTTTTTTCAAAAATGTACTTGTTTGCATATGCAAATTAATGGTATCATTTAGAAATGTACATGCAAATAAGATCAAAATAGCATAAAATCCCCATAATTTTATTGTTCTTCCTTCAGGGAAGAAAAAATGGTATCATTATCATCATCAAAAAAAAGGGTTGCACATCTAACCGTGAATGCCAAAGGGAGGTGCACTTTTTCAATATCACAGGAGGGTTCAAATAAAATACATTTACCTGAGAAGCAACATGGCAAAAGATATTTAGACTTGTTTTCAGAAAATGTTTTTTTCCCATTGATTTTCACTTAAAGTGAAAAAAATCTCTCTGAAAACAAATAGTCATATTTTGTGCAGTGTAGCTCCTCAATGTGCTTGTTAAATTATTTGCAAATATTATTATTATATATTTTTTTTTTTTTTTTTGGAAAACAAGTGAAAACAGACTAATTAAAAAGGCATTTTTGCAGTGTACAATAGGCTTACACTCTCTCACCTTTTTGTTAACTTGATTTCACTCCAACTCAGAGAAGTGGATCTGACCGCACAGAGAAATTCCACTTTCAGAGGTTGTGCTTATTTAGATCATCTGCTTCCTTATTAATAGAACTTTAAAGGATGTATTACAGGTAAAAAAGGAAATAAAGCTGGGGTGTTTCCTTTTTTTAGACACTCTAACATGCAAGTTTCACACCAGAGAACACCAGCTCCCCTTTACTTCACAACAACATTGATTCTGTATTTTACTTCAGTATTTTTGTATTTTCGGGAGATTTTTAAAAAATAAAGCCTACATTATGGCCCTTCTCTTCAGCCACTTGTTTCCAGCGAGGCACGCAATCATGTGGTAAGTCATATTTATGTTGCTGTTCTTGGCAATGCTCAGTGCTCACCAGATTAAACTTAAAACCATGAATTTTCCAGGCATGCTGCATATCATGATTTTCCAGATTTTCTCTGACTGTAAAATTTCTGCAATTATCAGAGGCACACTTTAGTGAATGTGGTTGAATCTCTTTATTGCTCACCTGTTTGGTGTTATGAGTCGTTTGTTCTGAATATTCATCTTGATCTCTGATCACTTCTGCACCAGCGTCTGTTGAAAACACTGTTTTCTGCGGTGTGGGAAACCGGTCTGATGTCCCACATGTCCACACTGAAACACATTAAACATGCATGTGACATTGATCAACTAAAGTAATGTGTCTAGAATTAAAATTGTCATCATTTGAATCTAAAACTAAGGACAATTTTAACTACACTAAACTAAAATATTTTAGACTTGTACTGTACAATGTTAACACCATTTATTTGGACATGTACCATGGTAATACCATGTTTTTTTTTTGTTGTTGTTTTTTTTTTACTTTACCATTATAATACCATGTTTTTGGATATACACTAATGGTCAAAAGTTTTGAAACATTTACTCATTCTATTTATAATTTATTTTCACATTTTAGAATAATAATAAAGTCATCAAAACTATGGAATAACATAAATGGAACTATGGGAATTATGTTGTGACTAAACAAAATCCAAAATAAATCAAAACTGTGTTATATTTGAGCATCTTCAAAGTAGTCACCCTTTGCCTAGAATTTGCAGACATGTACTCTTGACATTTTCTCAACCAACTTCTTGAGGTATCACCCTGTGATGCTTTTTAAACAGTATTGAAGGAGTTCCCATCTATGTTGGGCACTTATTGGCTGCTTAAATGTTAGTTTTATAATGAAATAAATTAATATGTTGGCACAATTATATTTTTGTCTACAGAACTAATTTCAAACATTTAAGCATACACCTTCAGATCAAAAGATTTTTAAGATCATGAGAAACATTTCAGTCAAGTGTTTCAAAACTTTTGACCGGTAGTGTATATCATTGTAATACCATGTTTCTTGGACACATATCATGGTAATGCCATGTTTCTTGGACATATACTGCGGTAATACATGTTTCTTAGACGTATATCATGGTTATACCATGTTTTCTGGATATCTGTCATGGTAATACCATTTTTATTGGACATATATCATGGTAATTCCATGTTTCTTGAACATATATTATGGTAATACATGTTTCTTAGTCATATATCATGGTAATACCATGTTTCTTGGACATATATCATGCTAATACATGTTTCTTGGACATATATCATGGTTATACCATGTTTCTTGGACATATACAGTGGTAATACCATGTTTCATGGACATATACTGTGGTAATGCCATGTTTCTTGGACGTATATCGTTGTAATATATGTTTCTTGGACATATACTGTGGTAATGCCATGTTTCTTGGACGTATATCATGGTAATGTCATGTTTCTTGGACGTATATCATGGTAATGTCATGTTTCTTGGACATATACTGTAGTAATACCATGTTTCTTTGACATATATCAGTAATACATGTTTCATGGACATATACTGTGGTAATGCCATGTTTTTTTGGACATATATCATGGTAATACCATGTTTCTTTGACATATATCATGGTAATACATGTTTCTTGGACATATATCATGGAAATACATGTTTCTTGGACATATATCATGGAAATACATGTTTCTTGGACATACAGGTGCATCTCAATAAATTAGAATATCGTGGAAAAGTTCATTTATTTCAGTAATTCAACTCAAATTGTGAAACTCGTGTATTAAATAAATTCAGTGCACACAGACTGAAGTAGTTTAAGTCTTTGGTTCTTTTAATTGTGATTTTGGCTCACATTTAACAAAAACCCACCAATTCAGTATCTTAGAATTAGAAAAAATTAGAATACATCATAAGACCAATAAAAAAAGCATTTTGAGTGAATTGTTGGCCTTCTGGAAAGTATGTTCATTTACTGTATATGTACTCAATACTTGGTAGGGGCTCCTTTTGCTTTAATTACTGCCTCAATTCGGCGTAGCATGGAGGTGATCAGTTTGTGACACTGCTGAGGTGGTATGGAAGCCCAGGTTTCTTTGACAGTGGCCTTCAGCTCATCTGCATTTTTTGGTCTCTTGTTTCTCATTTTCCTCTTGACAATACCCCATAGATTCTCTATGGGGTTCAGGTCTGGTGAGTTTGCTGGCCAGTCAAGCACACCAACACCATGGTCATTTAACCAACTTTTGGTGCTTTTGGCAGTGTGGGCAGGTGCCAAATCCTGCTGGAAAATGAAATCAGCATCTTTAAAAAGCTGGTCAGCAGAAGGAAGCATGAAGTGCTCCAAAATTTCTTGGTAAACGGGTGCAGTGACTTTGGTTTTCAAAAAACACAATGGACCAACACCAGCAGATGACATTGCACCCCAAATCATCACAGACTGTGGAAACTTAACACTGGACTTCAAGCAACTTGGGCTATGAGCTTCTCCACCCTTCCTCCAGACTCTAGGACCTTGGTTTCCAAATGAAATACAAAACTTGCTCTCATCTGAAAAGAGGACTTTGGACCACTGGGCAACAGTCCAGTTTTTCTTCTCCTTAGCCCAGGTAAGACGCCTCTGATGTTGTCTGTGGTTCAGGAGTGGCTTAACAAGAGGAATACGACAACTGTAGCCAAATTCCTTGACATGTCTGTGTGTGGTTGATGCCTTGACCCCAGCCTCAGTCCATTCCTTGTGAAGTTCACCCAAATTCTTGAATCGATTTTGCTTGACAATCCTCATAAGGCTGCGGTTCTCTCGGTTGGTTGTGCATCGTTTTCTTCCACACTTTTTCCTTCCACTCAACTTTCTGTTTACATGCTTGGATACAGCACTCTGTGCACAGCCAGCTTCTTTGGCAATGAATGTTTGTGGCTTACCCTCCTTGTGAAGGGTGTCAATGATGTCTTCTGGACAACTGTCAGATCAGCAGTCTTCCCCATGATTGTGTAGCCTAGTGAACCAAACTGAGAGACCATTTTGAAGGCTCAGGAAACCTTTGCAGGAGTTTTGAGTTGATTAGCTGATTGGCATGTCACCATATTCTAATTTTTTGAGATAGTGAATTGGTGGGTTTTTGTTAAATGTGAGCCAAAATCATCACAATTAAAAGAACCAAAGACTTAAACTACTTCAGTCTGTGTGCATTGAATTTATTTAATACACGAGTTTCACAATTTGAGTTGAATTACTGAAATAAATGAACTTTTCCACGACATTCCAATTTATTGAGATGCACCTGTATATCATGGTTATACCATGTTTCTTGGACATATACAGTGGTAATACCATGTTTCTTGGACATATATCATGCTAATACATGTTTCTTGGACATACACTATATTGCCAAAAGTATTCGCTCATCTGCCTTTAGACGCATATGAACTTAAGTGACATCCCATTCTTAATCCATAGGGTTTAATATGATGTCGGCCCACCCTTTGCAGCTATAACAGCTTCAACTCTTCTGGGAAGCCTTTCCACAAGGTTTAGGAGTGTGTTTATGGGAATTTTTGACCATTCTTCCAGAAGCGCATTTGGGAGGTCAGACACTAATGTTGGATGAGAAGGCCTGGCTCGCAGTCTTCGCTCTAATTCATCCCAAAGGTGCTCTATCGGGTTGAGGTCAGGACTCTGTGCAGGCCAGTCAAGTTCTTCCACACCAAACTCGCTCATCCATGTCTTTATGGACCTTGCTTTGTGCACTGGTGCGCAGTCATGTTGGAACAGGAGGGGCCATCCCAAAACTGTTCCCACCATGTTGGGAGCATGGAATTGTCCAAAATCTCTTGGTATGCTGAAGCATTCAGAGTTCCTTTCACTGGAACTAAGGGGCCAAGCCTAGCTCCTGAAAAACAACCCCACACCATAATCCCCCCTCCACCAAACATCACAGTTGGCACAATGCAGACAGACAAGTACCGTTCTCCTGGCAACCGCCAAACCCAGACTCAGATTGCCAGATGGAGAAGCGTGATTCGTCACTCCAGAGAACGTGTCTCCACTGCTCTAGAGTCCAGTGGCGGCGTGCTTTACACCACTGCATCCGACGCTTTGCATTGCACTTGGTGATATATGGCTTGGATGCAGCTGCTCGGCCATGGAAACCCATTCCATGAAGCTCTCTACGCACTGTTCTTGAGCTAATCTGAAGGCCGCATGAACTTTGGAGGTCTGTAGCGATTGACTCTGCAGAAAGTTGGCGACCTCTGTGCACTATGCGCCTCAGCATCCGCTGACCCCACTCTGTCATATTATGTGGCCTACCACTTCATGGCTGAGTTGCTGTCATTCCCAATCGCTTCCACTTTGTTATAATACCACTGACAGTTGAGTGTGGAATATTTAGTAGCAAGGAAATTTCACGACTGGACTTGTTGCACAGGTGGCATCCTATCACAGTACCACGCTGGAATTCACTGAGCTCCTGAGAGCGGCCCATTCTTTCACAAATGTTTGTAGAAGCAGTCTGCATGCCTAGGTGCTTCATTTTATACACCTGTGGCCATGGAAGTGATTGGAACACCTGAATTCAATTATTTGGATGGGTGAGCGAATACTTTTGGCAATATAGTGTATATCATGGAAATACATGTTTCTTGGACATATATCATGGAAATACATGTTTCATGGACATATATCGTGGTAATACCATGTTTCTTGGACATATACTGTGGTAATACCATGTTTCTTGGACATATATCATGGTAATACATGTTTCCTGGACATGTACTGTAGTATTGCCATGTTTCTTGGACATATACTGTGGTAATACCATGTTTTCTGGACATCTATCATGGTAATACCATTTTTATTGGACATATATCATGGTAATACCAAGTTTTTTGGACATATATCATGGTTTTGCCATGTTTCTTGGACATATATCATGGTAATACCGTGTTTCTTGGACATATATCATGCTAATACATGTTTCTTAGACATGTACATTGGTAATGCCATGTTTCTTGGACATATACTGTGGTAATCCATGTTTCTTGGACATATATCATGTTAATACCATTTGTTTTGGACATATATCATGGTAATACATGTTTCTTGGACATATGTCATGGCAATCCATGCTTCTTGAACATATATCATGTTAATACCATGTTTCTTGGACATATGTCATGGTAATACATGCTTTTTGGGCATCTATCATGGTCATACTATGTTTTAAACATGTACTATAGTAATACCATGTTTCTTGGACATATGCTGTGGTAATACATGTTTCTTGGACATATACTGTGGTAATACTATGTTTGTTGGACATATACTGTGGTAATACTATGTTTGTTGGACATATACTGTGGTAATACTATGTTTGTTGGACATATACTGTGGTAATACTATGTTTCTTGGATGTATACTGTGGTAATACTATGTTTGTTGGACATATACTGTGGTAATACTATGTTTCTTGGATGTATACTGTGGTAATACTATGTTTGTTGGACATATACTGTGGTAATACATGTTTCTTGGACATATACTGTGGTAATACTATGTTTGTTGGACATATACTGTGGTAATACTATGTTTCTTGGATGTATACTGTGGTAATACTATGTTTGTTGGACATATACTGTGGTAATACATGTTTCTTGGACATATACTGTGGTAATACTATGTTTGTTGGACATATACTGTGGTAATACTATGTTTCTTGGACGTATACTGTGGTAATACTATGTTTGGTGGATGTATACTGTGGTAATACATGTTTCTTGGACATATACTGTGGTAATACTATGTTTGTTGGACATATACTGTGGTAATACATGTTTGTTGGACATATACTGTGGTAATACTATGTTTGTTGGACATATACTGTGGTAATACATGTTTCTTGGACATATACTGTGGTAATACTCTGTTTGTTGGACATATACTGTGGTAATGCCATTTTTCTTGGACATATACTGTGGTAATACTATGTTTGTTGGACATATACTGTGGTAATGCCATTTTTCTTGGACATATACTGTGGTAATACTATGTTTCTTGGACATATACTGTGGTAATGCCATGTTTCTTGGACGTATATCATGGTAATACATGTGTCTTGCACGTATATCGTTGTAATACATGTTTCTTGGACATATACTGTGGTAATGCCATGTTTCTTGGACGTATATCATGGTAATGTCATGTTTCTTGGACATATACTGTAGTAATACCATGTTTCTTGGACATATATCATGGTAATGCCATGTTTTTTGGACATATATCATGGTAATACCATGTTTCTTTGACATATATCATGGTAATACATGTTTCTTGGACATATATCGTGGTAATACATGTTTCTTGGACATGTGGTAATACCATGTTTCTTGGACATATACTGTGGTAATACCATGTTTCTTGGACATATATCATGGTAATACCATGTTTCTTTGACATATATTGTGGTAATACATGTTTCTTGGACATGTACTGTGGTAATACCATGTTTCTTGGACATATACTCTGGTAATACCATGTTTCTTGGACATATATCATGGTAATACATGTTTCTTGGACATATATCGTGGTAATATCATGTTTCTTGGACATATACTGTGGTAATACTATCTTTCTTGGACATATATCATGGTAATACCATGTTTCTTGGACATATATCATGGTAATACCATGTTTCTTGGACATTTATCATGGTAATACCATGTTTCTTTGACATATATCAGTAATACATGTTTCTTGGACATATACTGTGGTAATGCCATGTTTTTTGGACATATATCATGGTAATACCATGTTTCTTTGACATATATCATGGTAATACATGTTTCTTGGACATATATCGTGGTAATACCATGTTTCTTGGACATATACTGTGGTAATACTATGTTTTTTGGACATATACTGTGGTAATACTATGTTTGTTGGACATATACTGTGGTAATACTATGTTTCTTGGATGTATACTGTGGTAATACTATGTTTGTTGGACATATACTGTGGTAATGCCATTTTTCTTGGACATATACTGTGGTAATACTATGTTTGTTGGACATATACTGTGGTAATGCCATTTTTCTTGGACATATACTGTGGTAATACTATGTTTCTTGGACATATACTGTGGTAATGCCATGTTTCTTGGACGTATATCATGGTAATACATGTTTCTTGCACGTATATCGTTGTAATACATGTTTCTTGGACATATACTGTGGTAATGCCATGTTTCTTGGACGTATATCATGGTAATGTCATGTTTCTTGGACATATACTGTAGTAATACCATGTTTCTTGGACATATATCATGGTAATGCCATGTTTTTTGGACATATATCATGGTAATACCATGTTTCTTTGACATATATCATGGTAATACATGTTTCTTGGACATATATTGTGGTAATACATGTTTCTTGGACATGTGATAATACCATGTTTCTTGGACATATACTGTGGTAATACCATGTTTCTTGGACATATATCATGGTAATACCATGTTTCTTTGACATATATTGTGGTAATACATGTTTCTTGGACATGTACTGTGGTAATACCATGTTTCTTGGACATATACTCTGGTAATACCATGTTTCTTGGACATATATCATGGTAATACATGTTTCTTGGACATATATCGTGGTAATATCATGTTTCTTGGACATATACTGTGGTAATACTATCTTTCTTGGACATATATCATGGTAATACCATGTTTCTTGGACATATATCATGGTAATACCATGTTTCTTGGACATTTATCATGGTAATACCATGTTTCTTTGACATATATCAGTAATACATGTTTCTTGGACATATACTGTGGTAATGCCATGTTTTTTGGACATATATCATGGTAATACATGTTTCTTGGACATATATCGTGGTAATACCATGTTTCTTGGACATATACTGTGGTAATACTATGTTTTTTGGACATATATCATGGTAATACCATGTTTCTTTGACATATATCATGGTAATACATGTTTCTTGGACATATATCGTGGTAATACCATGTTTCTTGGACATATACTGTGGTAATACTATGTTTCTTGGACATATATCATGGTAATACCATGTTTCTTGGACATTTATCATGGTAATACCATGTTTCTTTGACATATCACGGTAATACATGTTTCTTGGACATGTACTGTGGTAATACCATGTTTCTTGGACATATACTGTGGTATTACCATGTTTCTTGGACATATATCGTGGTAATACCATGTTTCTTTGACATATATTGTGGTAATACATGTTTCTTGGACATATACTGTGGTAATACCATGTTTCTTGGACATATATCATGGAAATACATGTTTCTTGGACATATATCGTGGTAATACCATGTTTCTTGGACATATATCGTGGTAATACTATGTTTCTTGGACATATATCGTGGTAACACATGTTTCTTGGACATATATAGTGACCAGATGTGTCCCCTTAGATCAGCCTTAAGATTTTTCGGTTTACAATTCACAAATACCAAACTTATTTAATAAAAACACTAGCAAATAGTCGCACGATCAGCTGTTTAAAATTCACGTTTCCTCATAGAAATAGAATAAGCGGATAGAATGACCAACAGCATGAAATAGGAAATTCTGGTTTAATAAATATTTAAATACATGTTATTTATATTTTAAGTATTCACTGTATTTGTTGTATTTCGATGTATTAAATTTTATCAGTGTCATTATTCATACATAAATGATTGTTTTGACAATATGGACGGCGCTGTCACGCAGTAACCGTTACTTTTCTCAGCGTTTATGGTGATGGACCAATCACAGTTGTTTGTGATTACTAGTTTTGGAATTTTATGTAATTATTTTATAGCGATTACTGAAATGGATTAACATTTTAATATTTAATATTAATTATATATTTGGAAACGAAAAGATTCAAATGATAAAAATACTAGTCTACAGACAAATAAAAATGTTTCAGAAAGGGCCAACCACTCTCTCAAAACCCTAAAACAGCATAAATGTACACATTGATTCATAAACTACCTAAATAATCTTATGTGTATAAGTGTGGTTTATATCAGTTATTCCTACCAGTTATTTCATGCCCAAATAAAACTATTCTATCACCAAAACATGAGAACTTTCTTACTTCATGGATGGGGGTCATTCCTATGTTCCCAGGGTCCTATGTTCCCCAGATTTATATGGCACATAATGAACACATGACAAAGGGTCCTATGTTCCCCAGATTTATAGGGTTAGGGTTAATATTTATGAGATATAAGGGGGCCTGGGTATCTTAGCGAGTAAAGACACTGACTACCACTCCTGGAGTCGCGAGTTCGAATCCAGGGCGTGCTGAGTGACTCCAGCCAGGTCTCCTAAGCAACCAAATTGGACCGGTTGCTAGGGAGGGTAGAGTCATATGGGGTAACCTCCTCGTGGTCACTACAATGTGGTTCTCGCTCTCGGTGGGGTGTGTGGTGAGTTGTGCGTGGATGCCGCGGAGAATAGCGTGAAGCCTCCACACGCGCTATGTCTCCACGATAATGCGCTCAACAAGCCACGTGATAAGATGCGCGGATTGACGGTCTCAGACGCAGAGGCAACTGAGATTCGTCCTCCGCCACCCGGATTGAGGTGAGTAACCGCGCCACCACGAGGACTTAGAGCGCATTGGGAATTGGGCATTCCAAATTGGGGAGAAAAGGGGAGAAAAAAATATATTTATGAAATATATATTATATGGATAATATTTATGAAATATTTTAACTTGAAACGGGTCAAATATGACCCGAATACAATAGGAGGGTTAATGTGTGTAAACAGAATATTAAAATGGGGAACATTGGACCCTGGGAACATAGATGCGCTCCCCATGGATGACCCCATAAAACCAAATGCGATTTTGTTTCAAAATGCTATTTTCCTTAACTCACACTTATTGCTGTTTTTGGGGGCATTTGTCATGGTAATTCAATGTTTATTTATCTAAACATGTACCACGGTAGTACCACAGTGTTCTTTATTTGATATATCATATAAGTATCATGGTACATGAATGTGGTAATCAATCAGTACCATGGTATCAAAGTAAGGTGTTTTTGGACATGGTACCATAGTAATGCTAAAATAATGGTTCTTTTACCATGTTATTATTTGAACTACTTTGGGGGTACCATGTTATTACCAATATGAATACGCCAATCATAGAGTACCATGGTTTTATACCAAAGTACTGGTATTACAATCTGAGAAAACCCCAAATAAGCTGACTTTACTCAATTGATTGAGTAAACTCGTTCCCACAATTAAATTAAGTTATGGCGACTCCAAAACTTGTGTAATTAAGTTAATCTAACTTGGTGATCATATAGAATGAATGTAACTATTTAAGTAAAGGTAACTAGATGCAAATAGAGAACTCAAATTTGCTATTCAAATGTTGTTGTTACTTCTTAATAATTGTAATTGAATGTACTTAAATTTTGTAATCCCCGTTGCCTACATTTTTAGTTACACTTAAAATCTTAGGTATATGGATTTTTAAGAAAAGTATGTTCTAGCAATATAGATATTGTACCCACAACTTGACATTGCAAGTACTGTTTAATTAAGACAACTTGATTTTTCCAGTAATGTCAACATTAAGGTTTACAGTGTGATTACTGTAAAATATCAATACCTTTGTATTGCTTTGTTTCTTTGTGTCAGATTGTCCCCATTTGTCTTTCACTTTATTAAAGACAAAATAAAAGCTAAAATATAGTTTTATATGGCCCGATGTTTCTCATACTAATCAGTTGCACAGATGCATAAACAACGAGACAATGCCGAGATGAAGGCGTCAATTAGCAAAGAAGAATCAAGACTGAAAGAAACTAAAAGACTCAGGAAGTCAGTGAGGGAAGTTCTGTGGTTCCTTGCGTCACAGACATTTTACACAGAAGCTTGTGCCGGTGAAGAGAGAGAAAGGTAAGTACTCAACATTTTTACTTTATTATTCTCTGCGTTTCTCAGTCCATTATTTGAGTTTGGCTTTAAAGAGACTATGGGAAGGCCACTGGATAGCATCCACAGCTCGTGCCCTATATAGTGAGGAATGGCCTGAGTTTATTTGATGATGTGAGCGTAAAACAGTCATGGCCTTCAGATCTGATCACTCATTTCCGCAAGAGTGCTGGAGAGAGGATGAGGAAGAAATGTGGTGAAATGTTAAATGTTGTCAAACGTTAAAACCATGCAAAAACTTCAAGAGGGGTTTGAGAGATTCAAATTGTCTGCAGAATTTGGATTATGATCTGTTGTGTTACTTATAGTCAGATATCAAGAGTGAGATATCAAGAAAGGTTTGAGGGTGTGGCCTTGAATTGGTGCAAAACTCACAAACCTAGAGGAGGAAATCATGTCAGGGTGGCACGTGACTAACTCAAGCGCTGGCATTGATATTTCGTGTTGTGAAGGGTCTGCATAGCTTTAATGAAGAATATTATACAGAATATAACACACTGAATACACATGTAGTGGAAGATCTGCAGAATTTGTGTTTCAACTTTGATGCAGATGAAAATGGTGAATGTACTCATCGATATTTAAGATTATATTGGTTGAGGTCATTTTTATTTTTGATTCGGTTTGAAAATTCGGTTTTTATTTAGAAACTGGTGTACTATCTGTTTAGATTTGCATTTCTCTTTTGCATATACTGTAGCTATTGTTTGCATTTCCTGTGTTTGTGAACCTTGAGGAGAATCGAATTGCTCAAGTTGCTTTTTTATTTTGGAGATCTCCATTACATTTCATTTAATTGTCAACTTTGGACATTTCTCCCAAAATTAGGTAATTATAAACGGACACAAATGAGTCAGTGGTTGACATCCATTAAGAGTATATAGCATAGCTCTGATTATTTAATTGATGAGTTCATATTGAGGTCTCTGTCTTTTGATTGCAGACTTTGGCACAGTTTGAGACATTGATGAGATCTCTTCTGAAGCTATAGAGGAGACACATGTGAGTTTAATGGAGTCTTTTTATCTGGAGAAACATCTGGATACGTCAGCAAACTCTTCATTTGCTCTCCATCTGTTCTCATCACTGTCTAGGAGAAACAATTAAGATATTTAAATGATCTCATTTGTGTTTTTTCTTCCCTATCTTAAAATCTTGGAAATAAGAGGTTTGTAGCACAATGTCATGGGAGAACATTTAAGTTCCACAAAAAACGTTGCATTCTAAAGTTCTTTAGAAAACATCTGCTATAACCCTTTAAGCTCTGAAGGTGTTGTTAAAGATTTCCTGTTTTAGTGGCATATCCCAAATTAAAGACTTATAACTCGACAAAAACTCAAGGAGGGTCAAGTGTTTGGTATCACTGTAAAGAAAACTTTTAAATTTTTTGAAGATATAGATTATGATACATTCTGAAACCCTCAGCTTAAGAAACTCTCAGCATAAGTTTGGCAAAAATGTACTTTTTTACGTATTTATTTTATTTGGCATTATATATCTCTGGGTGTTAATAAGGTGGCTCCGAAAAGCTTTTGTTTTGTTCCCAATCATGTCAACTGTATCTGAGAAAAATGTTGTGTTGATACGACAAAACAATCAAAAGTTATATAGCATTAAAAAAATAAAATAATAATTATCATAGTGTCCAAAAATTTCTCCATGTGTCCAAAAGTCTCTCCAAACAAATAAAACATAATAATTGTACATAAGAACTAATTACACATGCAAACACAACAGTGACTAAAGGTTTGCATAGCATGCAGACATGATTTTAGTAATGAGATTTCACAGAATGAGTTTCATTCTGTGTCATTTGAGTCATCATTGAGTCTGTGTCATGTATTTGGCGCCATCTCCTGGTGGTCATATGCAACATTGTGCTTCATGTGGATTATCTAATGATCTATGCATCTGATTATCTTGTGTGTGGACTCATTTGAAAGATAATCACATCCTCTAAATAGTGGTATGTGATATTTCATGTTCTGTCATTTGTCTTAGATTTATAAGCAAAAATGTGATATACAAGCAACACCAATGTAATTGTCAAAGACATATACTTAGCTATTACTCACTATATTTTTGTCTGTGAGTAAAACAAATAGGCTGGTTGTATTCTACTCTTTGAGAGCTTTCCAACAACATATGACACATGGTACAGTGTAATATTTTTTTTATAAATTATCAAAACGGAACACTTCTGATTTGTCTGCAAATTTCAAAGCACTTGTTCAGTTTTGGTCATAATGTCTACATGCATTGGAAAGTAGAGCTTCTAAACTTTCAAACAATACCTATTTTGTGTTGGTCAAGACTGTAGTTATTCTTTTTTTGACAATTATATTTCAGGCCCATCCGAGCTTAAAGGGTTAAAGCAGTCAAAAAACAAAATATATTAATTTGAAGATCCAGTAATGAAACATCATGTGTATTAATCTCCAAAGAACCATACACTGTAACCTGCTCAAAAACCCTATACAACAAAAAATAGTTCTTGGTAAGAAGATGGTTGAGCCTGTGGTCCTTCAAAAACCGTAGAGGAACCATTCTTCGTAAGAGTGAAAGTTGTATTTACATTATACCACCATGTTCTTTGTACAATAAGGTTTATAAATACTTTTATTTCTTCTTCTTTTGCAGATATATTTAATTTCTCTGCTATTCTGGACAATATTCATTCGTCAAATCACAATGTAGTCCATCACTGATATCTCTGTACAAGTTTGGTTCTTGGAACAACACTGTATGTACTGGATTGCCATCATGTGTGGTTTAAGTTTAGTACTTCACACATGATTGTTCATTAAAGCAGCTGGCACAGAAATCCACAGGACTGAATGCTAGAGAGGTGGTAACAGGAAAGCGATATGAGGAGAGGACGCAGAAAAGGAGGAAGTCGGGAGAAGGTGTTCGGTTGCGACCTGCTTGAACATCTGACCTCCACCGCGCAAGAGAGTGAGTGTTCCCATCAAAGAGTTTTAAAGTGACAGATCATTCCCCCCCCCCCCCCCAAAAAAAAAGAACATTGTGTCATTTACAATAATTTACTCACCCTCATGTCGTTACAAACCTGTATGAATTCCTTTAAATTTTCTGTGGATCACAAAATATGTTCACATTGATCTTTGCACACTGTGTTGGATGTAATTTAATTTACAAAAGTAATTAGTTACTGTAATCTAGTTACTATTTTACTCAAAATATAATGTAACACACATTACATTTTAAAGTCTTGTAATCAAATTACATTTACTGACTTTCTATGAAAGTAATTAGTTTTAAGTACATTACCTGGTAACACATTTCTAAAATATTGCTTAAGTTGAATATATTTAAAATATAAATGAATTCTCTTGTGTTTCTGTGACAGTTAAAAGGTGTGCGACAATGGAGGAGAAAGATCGACATTTCTTTTTAAGTAGTTGAGCCGGAAAACAAACAGCTGTCAAAAGTGTTTAGAAAGTAACTTAAAACTAAAGTAATTAGGAATGTGATTACTTTTTCGTTGAAGAAATCGATAAAATAGTCATATATATTTTATTTAAGCAATGTAGCACTGAATTATGCCATGCTTTTAAAAGTGTACTAGCATTTCAATGCTTATTTAACGAACTACTTCATCATGTACCAAACCACATGAAAGCCTTTCACAGGGGAGCTTAATACATGCTATGTAGTCTATTAAACAAGAACTGACACAAGAGATAATTCAACAAACATGAGCAGGTAATTTAGAGTAGAAAATGTAACAACAAAATAAAAATAAATTACAAAAAACTAGTAAATCAACTTGCAAACAGTGAAACCATGCAAGCTCATTAATTATTCAAGCCTGGTGCATGCTGCGAACACCAGGTTTGAAAAGTTAAGTAATAACTGCGATATAAGCCCTTGTGTCCATTTCGTTTGTAAGTCACACTTGTGATGTTTGTGGGTCAAAAATGACCGAACATACATGTGTAATATTTTCCTTTTTTTTTTTTTTAAGATATGTAATAACATTCATTTTACTAAAGTAAAAACACTAAAGTTTTGCGTTTGTCATGCATTGGGGTCTCCAGTGACATCTGCTGGAATGATAAAAAAAATGAATGAAATAACAAGTATGGCCAGTAGATGGCTCCAGTGCTCCATGCATTTGCTGATCTCTATAAGCTCTTGTTTTATCACAACTTAATTTCTAGATATTATCACAAGTTATGCAGTGGCTATATTTTTAGACATTATTAAAAAACTATTATTTGTCAAATTGTAGCATTTTTTCTAAACCACTTGTGTCAGATTTTGCAATGATGCTCCACTATGCGGTCAAACCTGACCATGCTGTTACAGTCAAATCTGATTGTGCTACAAATTAATTAATGAGTTATTATTTTATTACCTGTCATTTATTTCAAACATCACACATCAAAATTCTTGCATAAAATTTGTCACACAGGGGTCAGACTCAGAAATCGACCTGTGTGGTATGTTTGTTATATATAGACAGGTTTGTCTACACTTGTGAGACAAGTTCTTACTTTACTGTTCTTATCAGTAAAAAAACCAAAAAAGCTCTTAAATGGGTCAGATGATGATTATCTTCAAATCTAGTGATGTGCACATGTTTTTGTGATGGTTAGGTTTAGGGGTAGAGTTTGGAAATAGAAAATATAATTAGCCTGATATGAAATCAATGGAAGTCAATGAGAGATCACTAATATAATCAAACAAACCTGTGTGTGTGTGTGTGTGTGTGTGTGTGTGTGTGTGTGTTCTGCGTGTGTTTTCTGCATTGTGTCTGATTTATTGATTTTTATTTGACAAAAACAAAAATCTCTGTATTTTAGTATTTCCCATTAATTTCCTATAGCCGGGTCAAAAATGACCAGGAACATCACAAGTGTCGCTTTTTTTAATGACCCCTTACAATTATCGAATCAAGTCCAGATTTTTGTATATGTGTGTGTGTGTTTAGATGGCTAGTGGAGGAAAAGTCGGCAAGTCTTGTACCACTCAGATAAAGGATACCATTTTTTATTTAAGAAAAAAAAAAAGCAAAACAGATCCAAAAAGACCCGAATAGCGCACAAGGGTTAGCTTCACCACAAAATAATTTTTTTCAGTGTAGTGGATTACTTTTTTGAGTAACTTACCCAACACTGAATGCAGATTCTGTTACAAATATCTCCTTATGTGTTGCCTTGATGAAAGAAACTCATACAGGTTTGGGGTTTAATGTTTGGGTGAATTATTCCTTTAAGATAGTATTTGCTCAATGGTAATCTTGCTATTGAATTTGTAAAGAATCTGCCGCATAAAACTCTTTTTCTTGCTCTCATGAGCAGTTCCTCTAGTATTACGCAGCTGTAGTGAATTTATTGAGGAACATGGAATCGTTGATGGGATTTACAGACTGTCGGGAGTTTCGTCCAATACACAGAAATTAAGGTATTTGCAAGATAACGTATCAAAGCAAGGTTCATTTATTGTAAGGATAGACATCACAAACACACTTTATAGTTTAAAAACAAGTTTGTTAGGTTTGAAAGGAAAACGCAATAGATTTAGTGTTGAAAATGAAGACACTTTTTGATTTGGCATGTTGCTAGTGAATAGTGTGAACTTGAGGAAAACTGACTAAAATAAATCACCACAACACCAATTGATTAAAAGTCACTGAGTAAAAATCCTTCAGAAAACACTTGTTTTATATTGTGTTGTTATCTAATGCAATGACATTCAGACATATTTAAGTGTACTTTAAGAGGACGCTGTATGTGTATAATATAATAATGAACATTATTAATGTCTCTGCAGATCTGAGTTTGATTCTGAAGGAACTCCTGACCTCTGTAAGGATGTTTATCTGCAGGATATTCACTGTGTCAGTTCTCTGTGTAAAGCATACTTCAGAGAACTGCCCAACCCTCTACTCACATATGAACTCTACGATCGCTTTGCTGTGAGTTTTCGCCCTGATCCTCACACAATGCTATCTTATGACATCTAAACAACACTTTTACTATAGCGCATGACTCATTTTAATGTTTAACTACATTTATAAGCTTGTTCGAGTGTGATCAAATTGTGCGGTAGCTCAACTGTTAGAGCCTTGCACTTGTGATGTAAAGGAGCGTGAAACGAGTCCTGATGAGCATGCGAGTCCATAAATGATCCCAAAGTGTCATAGAAGCAGCACAAAATTACGTGATTGTGTTTTTCATCTCACATTTGCTTTTTCTGACACTAAAGGTTAGGTTTAGGTTTAAGGTTTAGGGTAGGGAGGTCGGTTTTGTTCATTTAAAACTCGATAGATCTGTTTGGGAGAACATTTAACTCATCCTGCTGCCAAACATATGTTCTGTAAGGACACGCCGTTTGTCCACACCAATGAAGAGACCATGCCTCTGGTTGAATGCGCTTTGACACCAATAGGGCAATTCGTGCCCTGTGATTCGTAAACGAGGGCAATCGCATCAACGTTCCAGTAAGAGAGAGCCTTTGTTTGGAGATGGACATTCCTTTTGTGCATCCTCCATAACAATAAAGTGCTGATCCGACAGCCTGAACTGACATGTGCCCTCACCAGGCATAACATATGCATAGATTGCTCTTCATCTGAATTAAATGGTAGGGGAAAGAAGGCTTGCAAATGAACTACCTGAGCCCTGAAGGGTGTTTATAAAACCTTAGGCACATAGCCATTTCTTTAATGGTGGCTGTTGACAGATCTGGACCAAACTCCAGGCATGAGCTGTCAGTTGACAGTGCCTGCATGTCACCCACCCGTTTAAATGAGGCCAAAGCCAATAGGGGTGCAGTCTTTAAGGAAAGCGCATGCAGCTCAACAGATTCCAACGGCTCGAACAGGGAGTGCCTTCAGCACTAGATTTAAGCCTGATTCAGGTGCCGAAAGTTGGGCGTCTATCCCACACCGTGCCCCAACCTGTGTTTGATGCATCTGTGGTCACCACTTTTTTTCTGAAAATTTGACCCAGCATAACACCCTGTTGGAAGAAGGCCAGAGCTGTCCATGGTGCTAGAACAGCCAGACAGTGTGCTGGAGTGCTGAACCAGCTTGGCCCGCTACTGTATAAGCTCTTCCAGCCAGTGTGGATGTCAGTCGACATGGCTTGGAGGGGTGGGCAGGGCGAGATTTCCATTCCATGGCAGTATTATGGTAGAGGTGAGCTGCGACCGCCTGTTCCAGCGGGGGATGCTTTGAGTAGCCTTTTTCCTTGGCATGGTCCACTTTTGTGATGGAGGCAGCACCTCCAACCTGAATGCACGAAGAGTAAGGCACACGGCAGGTCTTTGTGAGCTCCACGTGACGGTGGCCAGTTTGTAAAAACATTCATCCAGACGAGACTTTTCTGGCTATTATGGAGGGGACCACTCAAGGCTGAGCTCTTCAACCGCTCTCGCAAGGATACAAAGAAGCTCCTTGTCCGTGACATGCGCATGTTCTTCACCCTCACTGGGGAGAAGGGGCGGCAACATCCTCCGTGAACCACTCGCCTGTAGCTGCGAGTGACACAGCATCATCCCCATCTTCAGAGCCGCCAAACGTAATGAGGCCATGTGCTCCAATAGAGGGCCGGAGCTCATCATGCGCATATCGCATAGGCGAGGACATTAGATCGGAAGTTTGGGGGCTCACAGGGCTTACGCTGGCACGAGAACCTCCTCTAATTCTTCCAGCTCAACCTCACTGCCCCGCCGTGCCTCCTCGTGTGGTCCCTCAGGACTTAACACAGAAGAGGCGGATGGGAGGGCACGAGAGGCTGGATCTTCCCTCAGAACAAGGTCGATCTTAGATTGCAATGTCCGGAGATTCATGCCCTCGCAGTGAGAGCAGTCTGTCTCCATTAGAGCTGCTTGTGCGTGGGTGCAACCCAGGCAGTGAACAGAGCTCTCGTGTTCAACCGGTTGCACATGTGCCATTCGCATAGGGAACACTTGCGGACGACATCTTTAAAAAGACACGTATCACGCAAGCGGCTCTTTAGTTAATATTGTATTTACAGTATACATATATATATATATATATATATATATATATATATAATGATGCAGTAACTTCTGCCGGAGCGCTGTAGGAAGCAGGTAGGTGTTTCGCTGAAGTGCCGCATTGATCAACATCGAGCGTCTGAAGCGAAGAACCTGTTCACCGAGAGCATCTTTGACGGCAATGTGGAGAACTCTTCACTAGAACCTTCACCTGTTTGCATCTTGCTGAGAAGTTCTGTCTGCTGTAAGTGTATATCGACGGTGAAGCAGTCTTGAAGGAAGAAAATTCGGAAGAAATGGTGACCGAGCGCCCGCTTATATAGGCCTAATGCACGCCGAAAAGGGCGGGGCTCAGACACCATTGCCAGTCAGAGGATTGGCGTGATTGTACAAGGTTTCAACAAGGTTGTGTGGGACACTCCCAATAGTGCTTACAGCAATGTAGAGTGAGCTGAATTGATAGGGAACATGTTTTTTCTATAGTAATATTGTAGAAACTATGAGAAGTAAGTACCCATGTATTTTTTGGGTGGAAACCATGGTTTTACTATTGATTAACCATGGTTAATCTAGTGGTTACTATAGTTTTACTTCAAAAACCATATAACCGTATAAACCGTATAACTCAGAGTTCCTGGTCTGAAAATGTTATCGGTGCTCACTTAATTTTAAGCTATTTTCTGTGCATAGGGTGCAACTGCCCTGCACAGGTGGCAATCAGCATTAATTTTCTGGGTGTATTTGTGGCCTGATTTGCATCATTTTTCTAATGGTGCTAAAACAATGCAAACAGTGTTAGTGGGCACAAGTATTTCTTAGTGAATTCCCCCTCAGAGAAACTTACATTCAGATATTGTTCCTCTCTTTTCTCTGCAGGATGCCGTGGCTATTCAACTGGAAGATGAGAGACTGGTGAAGATTAAAGAGGTGTTGAAGGATCTACCTGTCCCTCATTACAGGTAAACACATCAACACATGCTCAATACAGGTGATATGAAGCTCTTCCATGGTGCTTTAATCCAAAATGTTATTCTTCTATTGAAATACCAAAGGGGAATTTTTGAAGAATGTTCATGCAGCTCTTTTCTATACAACAACAGCTTATAGTGACATCTGTTTGTGTCACATTCGTATATGGAATATTTAATGATACTTTTATGGTGTTTTTTGTCCTATTTTAACATCTTGACAATTGTGGTCACTTTGAACTGTTGTGGTATGGAATGGACAATGTTCATTTTTGCATGAACTATTCCTTATAGGACTCTGGAATATTTGATGCGACATCTGGTCAAGATGTCCACATTTGCATCTCAGACCAACATGCATGCCAGAAACCTTGCCATCGTTTGGGCCCCAAACCTCCTCAGGTGTGTGTACTGTATGAATCCTTTTTGTTGTTTGGATGTTCTTCAATCATCCCTTTTACCAGTTATTATGAAATCGGCTTGTCATATTTTGCAGATCGAAGGACATCGAGTCGACCGGTTTTAACGGCACAGCAGCATTCATGGAGGTGCGAGTTCAGTCCATCGTGGTGGAGTTTATTCTCACTCATGTGACCGAGCTCTTCCCTGGATCAGGTATTTGATCTTTCCTTGCCTTTCATTCTCAACATTAACTTGTCAATTTATCTTAGTTACGTGACTTTTTTTACTTTTTTACTTTACACTATCGTAAGTGCCTCACTGTAACCCAGATTTTTGCTTTTTTTAAAGCAAAGGAGGAACAAGTCGAAATAAATTTTTGTGGTAATCAACATTATGCCACAAATGCTGTCGATTGAGCTTAACTTGGATTGAACCCGGAATATTCCTTTAAACATTCTCTTAATAAGTTCCTTTGACAACATTGTAGCATACTACTGTTTGAAACATTTACCACTGCATACAGTTTTTTTTTTCTCACATACTAAGGCAGAATATAGTGAACTATAATATCCATTTTCATTTTAAAAAACGCAAGGATTTCACAACATTTATTGTATGCCTCTCATCCAAACTGGAACGTCGTTTTCCTCCACCGAAAACTGAGACTTATGAAAATGCTTTCAATTATCGTATACTTTGGAAAACAATGAGGTTAGGAAACTGAAAACTGGGTTTCAGACTTAAATGGATTAGTGTGGACATGGTCTTAATGTGTAACACGTCTCCTTCACCGTCAACACAGGTTTGGCTGTGGAGCGCAGGAAGTCCCTCCCCTCACCCTCAGTGCTGTCCAATCAGGATGACCATTTCTTCAAGTCTTTGCCTTTGCATTGTTCAGGAAACCTCAGTCCTGGTGATGGGCCACCACCCATGCGACCATACCATGCAATCATCGACGGCACTGACAAGTGAGACTGACAGTTCATTGGCTGTGTCTCGATTCATACATTATCCATACTATATAGTATTGTATAATACGGATAATACAGTGTAGTCTAGTATGCAAGATTAGGGCATCCCAAATCATAGTACATTGCAAATAGTATGCCAAAGGTGCCAGGATAGTATACTTTCTCCGATGGATTTTTGAAGTGTGCATCAATGCATTCTTTTGGGGCTCATACCCACAACACCTTTCAGAACTGAAAAAGTTCAGTAAACAGTTCTCTTGCGAATATTTCAGGTGAATAACATTTTTGAGTTATGAAATTGCAAATTGTATTCAGCAAATACTTGCCATATTGTCTACTTAAAAGTATTTTTTCTCATCATCAGTGAAGTACATACTTTAACCATCCTATTCTGTTAAAGAAGGGCCGCTTACTTTACTGTTGGCTGTCATTTACAATACAGAAACAATACAGGCGTAATTTTTTTTTTTAAAGAAATGATACAATTTCTTCCCTGAAGTAAAAACAATAAGCACTATCGATTTCACCATTCATTTGCATATGCAAAAAAGCTAATTTATGTAACTTCTCTACAATAAAAACGAACACTTCTATAAGCTGAAACATGAAATAAATACAAGAATATGTAATTTATTTTGGGGCAGGTCATTGCCATCTAGTGAATAAAGAAAAATAACATGACTTGAAAATCACGTTATGACAATAATAGCCAGTAGATGGCGGAAGTGTTCTATGCAGCCACTCACTGTGTAGTAATTCTAAATGGGATCACAAGTTATGCATATGGATATATATTTAGACATTATCAAACTATTATTTGACAAATGTTAGCATTTGTTATTTTTTACTGTTTTGAAGTGTCAGTTTTTGTATAATGTCACATTATGCTTACAGTCAAACCTGACCATGGTGTTACAAAGAGAGGACTTTGAATAATTGTTTTGTTACCAATCATTTATTTCAAAATTCAAAATTACATTAAAGTAAATTAATTATAATGTCAAGAAAATTAACAGTAATAAACAGAAATGTTTTTTTTATTTTGTTTTTTTTACGACCACTTAGACATACCGAATCAAGTCCAAATTCCAAAGGCAAAGGAAAGGAAAAATCACCAAGTCTTGAACTACTTGATAAAAGAAAACATTTTTATTACATCAGAAAAAGTGAGTTCGGTCAAAAATAACTGAACGGTATAGGAAGGTTAAGTGTATATCAGAAGTATGAGAATTGGGATGCAGCCTTATGCTTTGTTCGGATTAGCATACTACCATGCTACTCTTACCACCCCTGCAGTATACGGTAGAAATAGTAAGAGTAGTATGGAAGAGTGCTGAGTGACTCCAGTCAGGCTTCCTAAGCAACCAATTGGCCCGGTTGCTAGGGTGGGAGGAGTCACGTTGGGTTAACCTCCTCGTGGTCGCTATAATGTGGTTCTCGCTCTCGGTGGGTTGTGTGTGGATGCCGCGGAGAATAGCGTGACGCTTCCACACGCGCTAGGTCTACGTGGTAACACGCTCAACAAGCACGTGATAAGATGCGCGGATTGACTGTCTCAGACGCGGAGGCAACTGAGATTCATCCTCCACCACCCGGAATGAGGCTAGTCACTACACCACCACGAGAACTTAAAGTGCATTGGGAATTGGGCATTCCAAAATTGGGGAGAAAAGGGGAGAAAATTTAAAAAAAACAAAGAGTAGTATGGAAGTATGCATTTCAGAATTTAGCCCTAACCTTCCATAATTCCTCTCTAAAAAATGATTTCTTCTACTGATCATGTGGAATCTATAAAATGAATATCTGTATTCTGTTCAGGAGGAAGGGTTCCCTCAAAGGCAGAAAGTGGAGGTCTATCTTTAATTTGGGTGCGAGACTGCATGATCCACGCAAGAAAAACAAATATTGTCCTAAAGGTATGAGAATCTGAGATTTCCATGCCAAGTTTAAAAGAACATGAACTTCAAGTACTTGCCCTCTCACATCCAATGAAACATTTTAGTTCCTCCTTAGTTTCTTAGTTTGTCATTTGTCTTCTTCTCTAGATTAAAGTTTCAATTTTCACTCATTATATTTTCTAAATACACAGATAAAGAGGAGATGACTCTGCGGCCGGCGAAAAGTATGGACTCTCTGAGCACAGGGCCTTATGGGGTGGAAGGTATGAGAAATATTTCATCATTTGCTCATGAAAGAATAAAGAATTATTGAGGGGCTGATTAATTAATTTGGATAAATTTGAAGGATAATCAATGTTAGATTCATTCATTGACCACATTTTCTTTATTATGATCCTCTCATTAAACCTTGCTTTGCATGCTGCATATAGTGTACTGTTATTGCACTTGCATTGCTAAAAGTTATATAAGAACATTTCCTTAATAAATCCTGATTTGCTCGTCATTTTTAATGTATAATTAAATCCATAGAATTTAGGATCAAATCTGATTGCACTTGTATTTTATAAATGAGGCCCCAGGATCTTGCTTGTTTTCACTGCTGTAAAACAAAAAGATTGTATTCACATCTCTCAGATTCGAAGCATCCTCCTCTGGTCCTGTCCGTGGCCTCAGGCAGCTCAGAGGGCATGTCTTCTGTTGGTGGGGGCATGTCTAGTGGTTATGCGGTGACTTACCGGCGTACGGGAGGGGCACAGGTGAGCATGGTGAGTGGAGGGACTGCAGGTACTTACAATCGTCTGGATGCAGGGGGCGGAGCCACTGGAGCAGAAGGGTCATCGCATGGCGTGTCCAGGTCACCAGGCATGACGAACAAAGCGGACCGGCGCGCCGGTATCCACATATCAGGACCCTTCTCAGTGACTGTTCCCCTTCACATTACTTCGGGTTTGGCTTTGGGTGTTCTACAGGGGGGCTGGAATGAGAAGGAAGAAGACGGTGAGGAAGATCAACCAGAAACAGAAGACGGCAATGACACAGGGCAGAAAGAGGAAGAGAGGATGTCCACAGATGGGAATTCGCAAACAGAGAGAAAAAATAATGATGTTCTAGAAATCAACTTGGACAGTCAGGTGGATTGTGGGAAGGAAATAACAATGATTACAGGAAAGGAGAACGTTACGCCGGAGAAGCAAGACACAACCATAGGAGCAGAGAAGGAAGATCTGACCCTGAATCAAGAGCCTGTGAAGGCAAATGTAGAAGATACAGAGCCACAGGACAAAAAAGAAACCATTGAGGGGGTTTACATGGGTAAGATTATCTGAATGATGCTGAGAAATATTGTGATTACAACTATAGGAATATAGCACAACAGTAGAGTTCCAGAAGTAAAAATAGCATAAATTTTCTCTATAGAGTAATAGATTTTTAACTATAACATAGAAACATTTTAAGTCAGACCAACCATGAGCTCTGAGGTTGCTAAGTGAATATATACTTTGGTCAGTATGATTTCAACGTGTTTAATAGACAAATTCCTGGTGAAGAACTACACTACCCATAATCCTAAAGAGAAATGCACCAATCAGAGCAGTCGCTGTTACCATGGGAATGGAATTTGCAGCAAAAGAGCTCAGCAGCAACACATAAACCATGTGAATGACACTTTTTGAATTATACTCTGGTGCATTTTTCAGCTGAAATTTAAAAGCTCACCATTCACACATACTGTGGACTAATTGAAATAAATTGGTCTCATTTTTCATAGAACCCCCCCCCCCCCAAATAAAAACAAAAAAAGACTCCAATTATTCATAAATTATATCGTATGTTTAAAATCTTATGATAAACAACGTTTTGTTTTGTTTTTGTCCTAACTTTGTAAATGCAATTCTGTTCTGTTTTGTCCTCATTTTGAAAAGTCTTATTTCATTCCACTAGATGGCAGGAAGCACTAGAAAATGATTTTTTTCATTCCATCACAATATACAGATCTGAAATGTAGGTGGTGCTGTAACACATTTTAGCCCTCAGATGTGCTCGTCCATAGACATTCAGTCTAATTTTCAGTTCAAGCACCACCCTCATTATTTCATTGAATATCTCGGCCTCTGAGTGGACTAGAAGCTCAGTCTAGGTGTCATTAGAAAGCTGAGATCAACCCCCCCATTTGCGATAATATATAACATTTTATCATCAATAGTCGAAAACATTTTTCTGATGATTTTATTAGCATGCTTGTCCTGCTGGACTGCATATTTTGTTCTGGACATCTAAGATATAACATTAGATTATTCACACAAGCAATCTCACAGACAAGAAAACAATGGCTCATTTTTTAGAGATCTTCCTAAGGTAAAAGCAGATATAAAGTTTTTAGCTATTTAGGGCTTACAGCAGCAGTTATTGGTACATAAAAGAGACGTTTGTATTTGATGACTTACAGAAATCATATTTCACTTTGTGATTCTTTTGAAAATCTTTTGAACTGTGGTATTAAGGCAATAAAATTAACTATACAGTCACATTCCTGAGAATGAGAGCTTTCATTTGATATATGACTTGTCCATTTATGTGCCATAAGAAAGACTTTTCATATAAATATTTCTACCCCATTACCTCTAGGGGGCGCTAATTTTCAACGCGAATGTTTCGAGGCCTAATTTTGTAATTTTATGTAACATAAATGTAGAAGTGGTGTTATTTCTGAAAAGTTCAGATTCTAACCTTTCAAATGTTACCTCATATGCTGACTTTTGGGTTTTAAACACTGTTGCACTCTATAGTATGAAAAAGAGCGTGAATTCAAATCTGAATGTGTTTCACACAGACATGAGAGGACACCTGAATCAAGAATCATCAGCAGCTCAGTGGGGGACTGACTGTAAACTGTCCCCCGTGTATGTGGAGTTTTCTGAACAGGATTTTCCACTGGATGTCCAGGAAGCTTTCGGGTTCCTCGATTTGATGGACAGCAGTGCATCAAACCAGGTGTGTTTATACCTGTGTGTGAATGAGTTGAAGAAATACTGTTTAAATAGGAATAATCCAAAAGGAACAATATAAGTGTCTGATTTGAAACATTATACATAGGAAACAACTCTCACTCATGTGGCAAACATACAGTATGTCGCTCTGAAAGACTACAATAGATGCCTGTTGTTACCAACACAGTCTGATGTTAGCATGTTGCTAAGCTAATAACTTGATACTATAATAAGCCAAACTTAATAAACAAAAAATGTATATCACACACATATATTGGATTAAATAATGTATAGAAAGAACTACTTCCTATAACCTTTTCAATGCTGTAAGCGACTTATTTTTGGAATACAACATGTAAATGTTACTGAAATATGTTTACTAAGGTGGTGTAATTCAGTGGCTAAAGGCTTTTTCATACCAAACACAAATTTTCACCTTTTTAGGTCTGGCAGAAGTTATCTAAAAAAAATAATATAAAAAAAATTATTGCAGTTCGAAATGCATTCTTGGATTGGCTCATCTGCAAAGGGTACTGTACATACAATCTGCCTTAGAATTTGGTCAAAACTAGATATTTTTTAAGGAGGGCTGTAAATCGATTAAAATTTTTATCAAATTAATTACATGATGTGCTGATTAATTAATTGAATTAATCGCAATTAGTCGCATATATCAATATTTGCTGAGAAAGGCCCCCAAATAAAAATAATTAAATAAATAGAAAAAAAAAACATTTATTATATTTAAATCATTCTAAATATAAAATTATATATATTTTTTAAATTATGAAATATAATTTTTTTAAATATAATATATAAAAAAATATAATTAAAATAGATTGCATTATTGTGGCAGACGAGTAAAGCATTGATTAGGCAATACAAAAGGTGGCTTTAGAATGCATTTAATTGTTTATTTGTATATCACTGAACATAAGGCATCACTGGCCTACAGTCCACGGCAATCCATTTTACAATTCAACCCGTCAATCTGTCCAAGGTGGATTTAGCCTATCATAAGGGCTTTTCTAAGGACGTGACGGACACTTTTGGAGCGTCTCACTTTGGTTGCACAAGAGGCGCTACAACAACAATTACTTTTATTCACTTTCACAAAATTACAAGTAAAACAGCAGATTATAAGATCATAAACACTTACCTTTTTCCCTGTTCCACACACAATACTTTATCCTTTCAGGCACGTTTCCGAAGTCCCTGAAAACTGCAGTTGTCAAGCACCTTTTAAAAAAGAGCAATCTGGATAACTCTATATTAAACAATAACAGACCAATCTCAAATCTTCCTTTCATAGGCAAGATCATTTAAAAGGGTGTTTTCAATCAGCTGAACAAACTCTTAAACTCAAATGGCTACTTTGACAATTTCCAGTCTGGTTCCAAACGCATCACAGTACAGGGATGGTGCTTATAAAGATACTTAATGGTATTCGGCTAAATACTGATTCAGGCAAAATATCAGTGCTGGTATTAGTAGATCTCAGTGCTGCTTTTGACCACAACATTCTCCTAGACAGACTGGAAAACTGGGTAGGGCTCTCTGGGACGGTCCTCAACTGGTTCAGGTCATATCTAGTAGGGAGGGGTTACTATGTGAACATAGGTATCTATGAATCTGAGTGGACATCCATGACGTGTGGAGTCCCACAAGGCTTATTTCTTGCACCGCTCCTGTTCAACCTGTATATGCTCCCACTAGGCCAAATTATGAAAAAGAATCATATTGCATACCATAGCTATGCAGACGACACCCAGATTTATCTAGCCCTTTCGCCAAATGACTACAGCCCCATAGACTCTCTGTGCCAATGCATTGAAGAAATTAACAGTTGGATGTGTCAAAACTTCCTTCAGTTAAACAACGACAAGACAGAGGTCAATGTATTTAGCAACAAAGGCAAAATTCCCAAGGTGAACACATACTGTGACTCCAAGGGTCTAAAGATCAAGAAAAATCAAGTCAGGAATCTTGGTGTCATTTTGGAGTCAGACCTTAGTTTCAGTAGTCACATCAAAGCAATAACTAAATCAGCCTACTATCATCAAAAAATATAGCCAGAATTAGATGTTTTGTATCCAGTCAAGACTTACAGAAACTTGGTCATGCATTCATCACCAGTAGGGTGGACTACTGCAATGGACTCCTCACCAACCTTCCCAAAAAGACCATTTGACACCTGCAGCTCATTAAAAATGCTGCTGCCAGGATTCTCACCTGAACCAAAAAATCAGAGCATATTACTCCAGTCCTAATGTCTTTACACTGGCTTCCAGTTACATTTAGAATTGATTTTAAAGTACTATTACTCTTTTATAAATCGCTCAATGGCCTAGGACCTAAATACATTGCAGATATGCTTGTTGAATATAAACCTAACAGACCTCTCACATCATTAGGATCAAGTCAGTTAGAAATACCAAGGGTTTACTCAAAACAAGTTGAGACAGTGTTTAGCTATTATTATTACTTTATTAGCAAACTTGTATAGATCGCAGAGTGATACAAGTTGGAAAGATAACTTACAATACCCAGATAACCGGTCTGATAAGTCTTAATTCCCAGATATGCGGTTGTTACTCAGAAATATCAGACCACTAGATGGCGCCATTGACCAATAAGAATCGAGTATTCCAGAGAGTCGTGTAATAAGACATCTAAACACTTTTACTTTAGCACATAACTACATTTTAACGTTTGCATTACATAACCAACTACATTTACAAGCTTGTTCGTGTGTGATCAAATTGCGTGGTAGCTCAACTGATAGAGCTATGCACTTGTGACATAAAGGATTGGGGTACGAGTCCTGAAGAGCATGTGAGTCGACTTGATTTAAATCTCGATAGAGAATTAACCTTAAAAATCTCATCTTTTTTGGGAGAAAATGTAACACTCTTTTAGTGCCACACAGTGGACATTTCACCTCAGAACTGCCGCGATACGTGTAATGAAACACGTAATATCATTTTGCATAAATGTCACCACAGATACGTCATTATCATGAGTTCAGGCTGTGTTTAGAACAGGTTTCGTGTTGAGTGTGCGCCTATAGTATCTAAATATGCTGTCAAGGTAGACAACTCAGTACACTTTGGAACAGAACCACTCTCTGTATCTGGCTACTCTCTCATTTCTTTTTTTTTTTTTTACTGTTTTCCAGATTGAGTTTTCCGTAGAGCCACCCTGTTTTGAAGAGGAAGATGAGGAAGTGGAGGATGAAAACAAGGACAATCAGGCTCTCTCCTGCGCAACACAAAACCACAGTATTGCCTCTGAAGTGCCTGTAGCTAAAAGCATCAGTCCGACAATCAAACACAGGCCTCTACCTGGCAAATCACACAGTTTACCTTATAAGTCCCGCCCCTTCATGCCCGCCCTGTCATTATCCTCAGATGACGAATACAGCCCTGGTGACGATGATGAAGATGATGATTCCGATAAAGGCTCTGAATATGAGGACATGTTTTGTCAAAGTCTCCCATCCAGTCGTGATTTTCACGGTCTATCCTGGTCAAGTCCACAAACATCTGCTTCAGTGAACAGTGTGGTAGATGTTCACTCCATCAACCAATCAGAATGCTTAGATGAGGAACACAGAATATATCTTCCAGAGTACATTAAAGATGTGCAATCCATTATCCAATCAGAAGACGTGATTCTTGCAGCTACCACAATAATAGATAACCGTGAAGAGCATCTCAGTTCAGACGATTTAAAGATGAACGATCATCATATGGATGAAAAGAAGAATGAAGAGAGAGAATCAGAGGACGTGGAGAATGATATAGACACTTTAACGTAAGTACCTGAGAGTTTTGCCGAAAATCATGTTTTTCTGTAGTAATATTGTAGTAAACATGACCGTAGTAACCATGGTTAATCTTGTTGTTAATACAAACACTAGGGATGCACCGATGTATCGGCTGCCGATATTAATCGGCCAATTATTATTAACCAAATTATAACCATCGGCATATCGGCAATAAGCATGAAAACACCGATATGAAAAACAGATGGTTGATTTATAATTAATTAGTAACACACTTTGTTAAAACTCTGTGAATTTAAATGCACAATCCATAAATAATAATAGCCACAAGATGTAGAAGGGTTGGCACTCCTAAGAATATGTAATATTAAATTTTTATTCTTTCTCGTTCTCATGTTAATGCGTAAAAAATTGGATGTGACCGTTGTGAAAGTGGCACTTACCTATAGGCTGATGAGGGAAACCATCCAAAACACTTTGAAACCAGCAGACTTTGACTTATTTAGTCTTTGTTCTATTTATTGTTAGAACAGTGACAAAGCTTTTGTACTTCTTTGTACATTTTTTAAGCATTTCTAAGTAAAACAGTGATCTGATGATAAAATAGGGTAAGTTGCAAAATATTGGTAATGTTATTGACCTATAGTTTTTTGTTAAAATTGGTATCGGTATCTGCCAAACATTTTCATATTGGTGCATCCCTAACAAATGCCATGGTTAAGTTATGGTTACTGTAGTAAATCCATAGTTAATTATCATAAGGGTTAACCATGGTTTTACTATATTAACCATAGTTGAACTATACTATTTGTAGTAAAACCATAGTAACCACAAAATTGTGATTTTTTTATTACTATAGTTTTGGATTTCCTGTATTATCACTATGGTTTCACTCCAAATATCATGGTTAAAATGTGGTTACTGTTGTAAAAACATGGTTAATTTATTGTGAGGGAATGCAAATCTATTTCCGGAAAACAAATCCCTCCCTTTACTCTAAAGGGCTCCGTAGTTAAGCACAATGTCCAAGCTGCTCTTTTCCATAAAATGAAAGTGGATGGGGACTGGGGCTGTCACGCTCTAAAAATTACAAAAAAGCACCACAAAACTATCATAAACATATTGAGTATGACTCATGCACTAAATTTCAAGTCTTCTGAAGCCATATGATACCTTCATGTGAGGAACAGGACCAAATTTAAGTCATAATTTGCAAAAATTCTTCCCAGAAAAGAGCAGTAAATTCTTAAAGGAATATTACAGATTCAATACAAATTGAGCTCAATCGACAGCATTTGTGGCATAATGTTGATTATCCCCAAAATTAATTTTGAATTATCCCTCCTTTTCTTTAAAAAAAAGGCACTGAGTGTCCGCGTACAGTACGTGTGATACAAATTTCATCAACAGTAGTTGTGTGAGCACTAAATGCGTGCATATAGATTTTTATAAAGGCCAAAGTATACTTCAGTGTCTGCGTTGTGGATCGTTCTGAGCACAGTATGTGTGATGCAAATTGCGTCATCAGCACAGCCATGCAGCTTGACCATGTGCCGCCTAGATTTTCTTGACCTTGGCTGTGCACGTCGCTGACGCATGCGCTTGCTACTTATTGTACTAAAAGAATTTGGGCGCTTACACACTAGGGAGAGCTTCAGTGGCGTGTTGGACACATGGGACTGCGAAAGGTCCATTTGGAAGGCGTGTACCACAGAGGGTAGAGGCGGTCACGTATAGAGATGACTATTTAAAATATATCCAGTAAACACTGAAACTCTTATCCAGGCTCTCTCTCCATAATTACTAGCTTTTTAGCCAACAGAGAAAGATAATAGAGGACAGGGAATGAATACACCACTTGACTGAGTTTGTCCGCCATGTTTTTCGAATTTCACAGCGCAGCTAGTCCCACCTCTCCAAGACTCTCATTGGTCAAAGGAGGCCTACACCAGAGTGCATTACAGCAAAAGTTGAAATGTTCTCAAATTTTGGTCGCATGACGGAGCTTCACTTGCGTTTTCAGTGTAACCCTTGCGTTTTCCTTGTCCGTCATTCTGATGCATTCGCAGCGTTCTCTGACGCAGCGTTAACTCTAGTGTGTAGGCACCCTATCGCAAAGACGTTGTAGTGGACATGCGTCAAACGCGTTCGTATTCGCTCACGGTCAGAAGAGTATTCTCGCAAAGGCAACGCGTTCAACCAGGTGCAAGCTGATCCAGAACGCGCAAAAATGAAGTACACATCTTTGAACGCACAGAATGCACATGCGCCTGGAGTTATTTGCACTAATTAGTTGGTCCACAAGGTGGCAACACTCACATTTGAGCTGTTGCTGTCACAGAAGAAATGCTAGAAGATGTAATCACCATCTAAACATCAGAAGATGTAGGTAAAAACAACAACAGTGGATGTGCAAGTAAAAAGCGCGTGTGTGAGGAGGTCTGGAGATACCTGCATTTGTATAACTCGAGTCTGAAGGAATATAAAGATGTTTTTATGTGTCTAAACTCCTGAAGAGAAAGTACGGTGTCTCATAGAAGTTGTAGCACGCATGCACCAAACGCCTGTGTATATGCACACAGTTATATGAAATATACTTTGACAGTCATGCATTCGACTGTACGCAGACGCTGAGCGTTCGCGTCAAAATGGAAGGATACCAAGGGCTTTAAACGACCATAAAAACAACGGTTTAAACTACTTGACAGCTCAAAAGTTTTAACATTAATGTAAGTGTTTTTATAGAAGTAGCTTCCCATTTCTGCCTTTTAAACTCTCCAAAAATTGACCCATTCACTTCCAAGTGTCTCACTGTAACACAGATTTGTGATTCTTTTAAAGAAAAGGAGGGATGAGTCGAAATTGTTTTCTGTGGTAATCAACATTTTGCCACAAATGATGTCGATTGAGCCCCTATTGAACACAGAATATTCCTTTAAATTTGTACTATCTTGTCCATTATTTGTATAATATTTTACTTTTATATTGCTACAGGGTAGAAGACAACCCAGAAAGTGAAGCCAGTGAAGAGGACACATATTTTGGACCAGACTTGATACCGTCTTTGCCAGAGCCCAACCAGACCAAGATCGCCTCGAACATCAGCGTCCATGATGAGCCCATCCAAGGACAGTTTACAGATGTAGCGGTTCAACAGGTGCCGGATGCCGACGTTTACCAAGACAACACAGTGAGTGATGTCATAATCGCAGATGACCTCACTGTCACGGACTCCGCCTCTTTGGCTCCTCAAGACGAAGTGAAGATGGATCACCCGCCGGAGGAACAAAAAACTTTTTCCGGTGACAGAGACGTGATTGAGGAGATGAGGACATCGGAAGATGGTGCAACAGAGGAGGAAGAGAAGAAAAGTGATGAAACTACAGAAGAAGGGGAAAAGATATTGGAGGCTGAAGAGTTAAAAACGACTGAACATGAAGAAAAATGGAGTGAAAATGAAGAGAACCCTGAGGAAAAAGCTGAAAATATGGAAGAGTTTATAAACATCAATGAAATAGTTCAGGAGTTGGAGGAAAATGGGTCTGTAGAAGGATGTAGTGATGAAAAAGTAGAACAAAAAGATTTAGAGGAAAACGATGGAGAAAAGATGAGCAATGACAAGAATGTTGGAGGTTCTGAGGAGAACGCCAACAATAAAACAGACAGTTGTTATGAGTTAAGTTCTACAGACATAGCTGAGGGAAATATATCTCATGAAGGAATAACAGAAGAGATATTTGAAGTAAGTTCATTTAGTAACGATCTTGAACAGTCTACATTCATCCATCAACCAGATGAGATTCCATGTGAAAAAATGGAGGACAGGGAGATGGAAGAGGAGGCAATGATCCCAGACGTCGAATTGCCACAAAGTGTTGAACACAATGATGCACCAGAGCTGGAGAGGGTGACAAACGATCCCAAACAGTCTCCAAGTAAATTGCCATATCAGGTGAAGGCCGTACCTGTTGTCCCACCCAAACCTCAAAACTCCAAACTCACCGCTTTCACTCTCAGACAAAAGCAAAGATATTCACAAGTAATGGACACAGATGGGCAACATGCCAAACTGGATGAGACAGACGAACAGCACATAGAAAACAAGAAACAGAGAGAGAATGAAAAGACAGAGGAAACCGATGAAACCACAGAGATCGTTAAAAAACAGCTGAAGGAAACCGATGTGGATGGGATGAGTCGGGAAGACGAGACAATGCAAGAAAGGGAGGATCCGAGAGAAAGACAGGGGACTTGGGATGGTGGGAAAGATGTCATCAGGGAAACGGAGAAAGAGGTGAAGAGGAACAGCACCATCAGTATGTGTTTCGATGAAGCTGTCGCTCGAGCCACAGTGAAGAGGAGCAGAGAGAGAGAAAACACAGACAGATTATCAGGAGTTCAGAGGGAACGAGAGAACAGAAGAGACAGATCCAAAACCCGAGAGAAAGAGGACGAGAGCAAAACTGACTAGGGGACCATGTATGATCAAATGTGTAAAATACTGTGTGCAAAGAACGGCAAACAACTTCTTCTTTCGGCTGCTCCCTTTAGAGGTCACCATAGCGGACCATCTGTGATCTGCATATTTGACTTGGCACAGGTTTTACGCCGGATGCCCTTCCTGACGCAACCCCGAGTGGCTGGGGGACTCTCACTCACACCTACGGGGCAATTTAGAGCCTCCAATTCACTTAACCTGCATGTTTGTGGACTTGTGGGAGAAACCGGAGCACCCGGAGTAAACCCAACGAGAACAAAAGGAGAACATGCAAACCCCACACAGAAAGGCCCAGTTGAGCCGGGACTCGAACCCGGGACCTTCTTGCTGTGAGGCGACAGTGCTAACCGCCCAAAAGAACGGCAAGCAACTAATGTACCTATTCTACTTTTCTTTCAATACCAATACCAATTTTATCATGCATCAAAATGTTTTTATTCAAATAAACGCAGCCCACCTTTCAGGCTTGTTCTATCGCAATTGTCACACAGTCATCCGAATTAAAGGTGCTATAAGCGATATATTTCAGTGAATATATCACTGAAATAAGTGTCATGAGGTATCTCACCGGTCTCTGTGACAGCTCTAGACTTTGTAAACAACATATAAAAATGTGTCCGCGGGCCGCGGCCTCTAACGCTTTCTGCCTGTCAATCATTTTGCGCGTTCTCATAGTGTTGTCGTTGCAGCGAATTATATATTTTGAGGCTTAATGCCATATTCTGATTTATAATTTGTAGTTGAGGGCGCTATTTCGCTGCTGTTGTATTTGACAACCGTGGGAACATGCTTTGTGTCGGTTTCAAACGATATTTTAGAGCTACTTAGTTTCAACGGTATCGGGTGCGTTGTTTTGGAAAGAGGGGTCGTGGGTAAATCAACAACTCAGTCTCGTGGAAGTGAATTGCTTACAGCACCTTTAACTATTCATTTTAAGTATTAGTATTAACTATTAAATCAAAGCTGTCCATTTTCAGCCAGCTTATCAATTAAGGTTGTAGCAGTTTAATGTTGTGATCATTGTAGTGTTTGTAATAAATGTTAAAGGGATAATACAAGTTCAGCTCAATCGACAGAATTAATTTTAGTGGTAATCAACATGATCCCACAAATGCTGTCGATTGAGCTTAACTTGTACTACTCCTTTAATACATTCAAAGGCACATAAAAAGAGCAACTCAGGGAACAAACACAGAATCTGTATCGAGAAAGGATGTGTTATACTGTATATTCAAATGTCATATTTTTTAGAAAGCCTCTGTTGTCGCAAACATTTCTATTCAATAAATTAGTGTTTTCTTTATGTGGTGTTTGCTGTTTTCATTTCTATTATTATATACAGTCATTTTATAAAGTGTTTACATTTATATTTAATGTAGGTGCACTTATGTGTTTATACAGTGCACAGTAGACTATAGAATGACTCTCCGGCAAGACAACGTTTGTAAAAAATAATTTCAAGTGTGCAATCTGTGGATGTTCGTCTCATGTAAGAGAGTATCCGTAGGCTGTTGGCAGATATGGGGTGAGTAAACGCTTTTTTTGTGTTTATTGGGCAAGCACAGACAGTTATTGGTCAATGTTTGCAATCTAAAAATGGCCAAAATCAGTGTATATGTAACTGATGAATAATAAAGAAATAAACAATGACAGTAGAGTACAATGGGGTGGGCTAAAGGCACTTTCCAAACACATGTTTGTCACTATACACCAATCCTTGATGTCACCGCGTGCAATGTATAAAGATTGATTTTGAGGCAATATTATCTATGATTTATTTAACTTTTAAATTGTTGCAAATTTATGTTGCTATTTATTTTGAGACTACATACTTTAACATATCCGTTTTTAGTTCACGCTGATTAAATAAAAAAATAACTGTCCAAAAATGTGAAAAAAAATATTTTGTGGTGAATATAACAAAAATGATTAAGTACATTCTACATTGAATAAGTTAAATCATGAACTTTGATTTCTACATTTGTTTTAAATCCAAATGTAATAATTTATACTCTAGCTTATAAATATTATATGATTATTTATCTTTACAATGCATCATCATGTATTAATCCTAAAGTAGACCTCATCATATTTATTCAATTATTTGAGTAAATGTCACTGATAAATAAAATAAGTACATTTTACTTAACTTTTCGAAGCTGTTGTTCCCAGCATGAATAATTAATGAGCTTGTGTGTTTACACTGTTTGCAAGTTTATTTACGAAATATAGCATGTCCATTCAAAGCTTTGTATGTAGTTAACAGAATTGTACAATTAATATGAAATTTAACAGGTATCCAATGTAACGATGATAAAATGGGGCTAATATGATCATATTTCTTGGTTCTAGTCAGCACTCTGACAGCTGCATTTTGAACCAATTGAAGTTTATTTATTGATCTTGCTGGACATCCTCCCAGTAATGCATTACAATAATCTAGTCTTGAGGTCATGAACGCATGAATTAGTTTTTGGGCATCAGCAACAGAGAGCATGTGTCGTAACTTAGCAATATTTCTTAGGTGGAAGAATGCTGTTCTACAAACATAGGAAACTTGATTTTCAAAGGACAGATTGGTATCAAATATAACACCTAAGTTCTTCGCTGTAGAAGACAACGTATCAGTACATCCATTGAGAGGATTTCTGGTCCAATAATTAGTACCTCTGTTTTGTCTGAATTGAGTAGAAGGACATTTCTGGCCATCCAATCTTTGATTTCATTGATACACTCTGCTAATTTAGAGAGTTGTGAATTTTCATTGGGTTTAGAAGAAATATAAAGTTGGGTATCGTTGGCATAACAGTGGAAACTTATTCTATAATTCCTGATAATATCTCCCAGGGGAAGCATATATAAGGAGATTTAGATTTTTAAAAGTTTATTTAAATGCCATGTACATCAGATTTTACATCAAGTTAAATTTACTTGCTCACTTCAGTCAATATGAGGCTCATGTCATGAAATTAAGTAGATTTTACTTATATTTTTTAACTATTAGAATTTACTTAGAAAAACTGTGCAAAAAAATTTACCAAATAAACATTAAGTAAATCTTACTTAGTCCACCATTTTCTGAAGTGGTTAATTTAAATAAGCATTACTCAAAAAATAATCTAGCTCTCAATTTTTAAGTTGACAAATTTTGCCCCTCTCTCTATATCACTATAGACCAATCCTTTGCCAGTGTCACCGCTTATGTCACAGAAGTTGTTGCACAACACTAAACATTTATCAGTTTCCGATGTTGAGAAGTGATTTCGAGGGCTCTGTTTAAAAATGGGATAAAACACACGCTGGGCTAAACTAACCCAGCAAGTTGGCTATTTATTCAACCCAAACCCAGGAATGGGGTAATTTGATCTCATTAGTGGGTTAATATTTTCAGATTGTTTTATCCTTAAAATATTGTAAAATAAACCACTCCATAAACAAGTGTGTAAACATGGTAGCTCCTTTATTTTGGATGAATATAAATACATGCAATAAGTACATTTAAACTCATTTTACAAACGTTTTAATAAACAGCATGTAGAACAATAAAGTAACATTTAAATAAACTAGGCATTAAATACATTAATGTATTAACATAATTAGTTCACCCAAAAATGAAAAATCTCTAATTTACTCACCCTCATCCCACACGTGTGACTTTCTTCTGATTCTAAAATAATTTGTTTTTGTTCAGAATATTTCTACTCTGTTGGTCCATTCTGTCCAAGTGAATGGTGACCAGAACTTTGAAGCTCCAAAAAGCACATAAAGGCAGCATAAAAGTAATCCATAAGACTCCAGTGGTTTAATCCACATCTTCAGAAGTGATATGATAGATGTGGGTGAGAAACAGATCAATAAGTCATTTTTTTTACTTTAAATCACCACTTTCACATCTGGAAGAAAAACTAAACAGATGCCACATGTGACTTTTAGATGTGAAAGTGAAGATTTACAAAAAGCATTTGTAATTCAACCCTATCTCACTGTTTGACTGAGGACTCCAGTTCAAACAAATAAGGCTGGGCATAGAAGTGCATCTATTTTTTGACTACAAACTCTTCAGACATGTTTTGTTAATTCTGCTCTCTGGTTTGTGTGCAGCTATGTTGCGTTTTCTGTTGTTAATGTCGCTGGTGGTCCTGTTGAAGCGAAAACAAAATGAGTTTTCACTTGAACGCCCCACCTCGTGAGCGGCAGCGTTAACACTGTTGCTGTCGTGCAAAGAGTTTTAAAGCTCGCGTGCAGACTTATGAGTGCACAGGAGTTCAACCATAGGTCAAGAGTTTCGCTTAATAATACGTTAGATTTGGGTTTGATTCTCACCCAACTTTATGGTATTCCTTCAAAACAAGACATGAGTCACATACAACAATTTATTAGACTTCTGAATTATACTTTTGTGTTCTTTTGAAGCTTGAAGAGGTGGTCACCATACACTGCCATTGTATGACATCATCGAGCACAACATTTATTCACAATTTCTCCCTCTGTGTTAAGAAAAATAAAGAAAGTCATATAGGGTTATAACAACACAGGGGTGAATAAATAAGACTGAATTTGTTATTTTTGGGTGAACTACCCCTTTAAATGATGCACTTAGCCATGTTGTACCCTATGTATGTTTTGAACTTAAGGAAAATGCGTATGTAACGAACTTGTAATCTAATTGCTGTAGTTGCTGAAACGTTGTTTGTATAAAGTGTGTCTATTTCAAAGCCTCAAATCCATATTTGGCGGGGTTAAAAGATGTTTGGACCCAAACCTCCCCGTAGGATACTGCTCATCTCCTCTACTGACTTCCATTAAAACAGAGCACCAGCCTCTGTAATATTCCGTGTTTCTCAATGTCTCGTCTATATCACGATTTACGGTACTCAAAAACAAGAGTTCTGGACCAGAGCCCTTCTACCATTCTAACCATACAATTTCATAAAATAATAGAATTGAACGAGCTGGTCCCATAGTTATTCTAGGCAAGGAGACTAGAGGCCTTTGTTTTTTAATAGATGTCAATACAGGAGTTGCTTCAGAATGCTGAATAAACTGCTTTTGTGAGGAAACAGCTCATCACTTCATGAATTGATCATCTGTCCACTAATCTTCAACGCGTTTTACACTAAACAATCCTTTTGGAATAAACTATGTGTAGAGTTTACTACGATGAAAGTGCTGTTTTTTAAGATAATTCACGGACGATTTTGCGATAGTTAGATGTCGGTTTACGGCACATTCCCTTCATTTGTATGGCACCCGCAAACGGTGATTAACTGTCGTAACACGCTAGTTGATCGTTACGCTCGCTCCTATGGTAGAACCGCGGAGGGTGAACCAACAGTAAAAGATCTCTTATCTCATTATTCGACTCTCAACAGGCTCTAATTCCGCACCAGCCTGGACGAAGAGGACTCACAACATCACCAAACCAGCACCAGATAAACACTCGTGGACTCTCACCACTGATAAGAGGGTTATTTTATGGTAGTTTCAGTATCAGGATGTCCACATCTGTCGATATTCACGCGCAGCTGGCGTCTATTGTCGAGCGGTTCGCCAAATGTGCGCTACTGGAGATGAGTCGAGCTGTGGATCAGGAGATCAACCGCAGACAGATGGAGGTCGAGACTCTGATGGTCAAACTCCAGTTTACTGAGAGCGAACTCCGAACAGCCCGAAAGAACCAACCGAACCTGCGATCAGTGGGAACACAAGCCAATGACACTGAACAGAGAGGTAAACAAAAGTGAAAACAACATAGATTTATAGGCCTAGATAGATAGATATAGATAACTACAGCCTTAACAGGAAACATTGACTCATAAACAGAGATGTTAACCAGTTCCAATGGTTCCTTCAAGTCTTTAGTTATCACTTTAGGTTCTTTTTTTTACCTCATTGAGCATTCTGCGGTGTGCCCTTTGAGTCATTCTGGCTGGACAGCCACTTCTAGTGAGAGTACCTATAGTACTAAATCATCTCCATTTATAGACAGTTTGTCTGTCTGTGGACAGATGAATATCTAAGCTCTTCCAGATAACTTTGTAACCCTTTCCAGCTTTATGCAAATCAACAATTATTGAATGTAGGTCTTTTGAAATCTCCTTTTGGCAAGGCAATATTTGAGTGCATTTTATAAGTCATAATAGCTGTAACCCACACCTACAATCTCGTTTCATTAATTGGATGCCAGGTTTGCCAACTCCTGACTCTAATTATCTGTTGTTGATGTCATTAGCCTAGGGGTTCACATACTTTGTCCAACCTACACTGTGAATGTTTGAATGATGTATTCAGTATGTACAAGAACAATACAGTAATTTGTGTTATAATTTAAAACAGTGTTTTTTTCATGATTGTAATGTAATTAGATGAAGATCAAAGCAGATTTTAAGACAGCATGGTGACAATTTTCAATATGAGAGTGAACTGTTTCTTTAAGAATGCCTTGTTTTGGGGGTCTGGGTAGCTCAGCGAGTATTGACGCGACATGCTGAGTGACTCCAGCCAGGTCTCCTAAGCAACCAAATTGGCCCGGTTACTAGGGAGGGTAGAGTCACATGGGGTAACCTCCTCGTGGTCGCTATAATGTAGTTCTCGCTCTCGGTGGGGCGTGTGGTGAGTTGTGCGTGGATGCCGTGGAGAATAGCGTGAAGCCTCCACAGGCGCTACATCTCCGTGGTAACGCACTCAACAAGCCACGTGATAAGATGCGTGGATTGACGGTCTCAGATGCGGAGGCAACTGAGATTCGTCCTCCGCCACCCGGATTGAGGCGAGTCACTACGCCACCACGAGGACTTAGAGCGCATTGGGAATTGGGCATTCCAAATTAGGGAGAAAAAGGGGAGAAAGAAAAAAAAATGATGCCTTGTCTTTATGAATTTCATGTAGTTCCCACCATTGTTTTCCCTACTAGAGATAAACCTGGACCATGTGAAGTTGAGTGAAAATCATGAAGGATACACAGAAACACACACTGATAATTCTTTGCAGACTTTCACATTCAACGTAAGTACTAATTTATTAATTGGTCGTTGTTTATTTACTCTTTTAAAGGAACGTTCTGGCTTCAATATGAGTTAATAGTTGTAATATCCAATTGGTATAGGTTAGTAAGTGATTTTATCACACTAAAATCATGTTAAACCACATATTGTTTACGTCTTGAGTCTATACTTTTTTTAACTGAGTATTTTAATGTTTACGGATTGACCCCATTCACTTCCATTGAAAATGTCTCACTGTAACCAAGATTTTTATTATTTTTATAAACAACATTTTAAAGTCAACATTATGCCACAAATGCTGTCGATTGAGCTTAACTTGTATTGAACCCGGAATATTCCTTTAAATAATGCATCCTTCCGAAGTGTGACATATTGTGACTTGATTGTTTGGCATTCCCAAATGCAGGCAGATGGAGTCAAATCCATTCAAATCAAAGAGGAACACATGGAGGAACAACAGTGGGACAGTGGACAGAGTAAAACATATACACCTATATTAACCTTGGACCTCGTTCGTGAAACACAAGCAGTACGAATCTCTGTGTAAATCGTTCGTAAAGCCGTTCTGATGTAAAATTCTCGGATTCATGAAAGTTTTCATATTTTCAAAATGTTTGGTTGGTACAAACAAAATGTACTCCTGTGTCTGACCGCGTGTAAATCGCATATTAAACTCTAAATCCTTAAACTCTATAGACCCGCTGGTGGGTCCAAAAGGGGCGCTATATTCCAAAAAAAGTTTACGCTTAAAACGTTAACGTTTCCGTTTACATAAGTCAGGCATATGAGGTATCATTTGAAAGTGTAGAATCTGACCTTTTCATATATACCCATCACTTCTGCATTTATGTTACTTAAAATAACAAAATAAGGCCTCAAAACATTCACGTCGCAAATTAGCGCCCCCTAGTGGTAATGTGAAATATTTATATGAAAATAAAAGTCCTTCACATAGCACATAAATGGACAAGTCATATATCAAATGAAAGCTCTCACTATCAGAAATGTGTCTGTATAGTTAATTTTGTTGCCATAATATCACAGTTCAAAAGATTTTCAAAAGAATCACAAAGTGAAATATGATTTCTGTAAGTCATCAAATACAAACGTCTCTTTTATACTCCGATAACTGCTGCTGTAAGCCCCAAATAGCTAAAAACTTTATATCTACTTTTACCTTAGGGAGTTTTCTAAAACAATTTAAAAAATGTTACTTGTCTGGGAGCTTGCTTGTGTGAGTAATCTAATGTTATATCTTAGATGTCCGGAACAAAATGTGCCATTCAGAAGGAAAAGCATACAAAACAAATCATCAGAAAAATATGTTTTTGACTACTGATGATAAAACATTATATATAATTGAATATTCAAATAGGTTTTTGCTTCTCGCGCCTTGCTTCTCACTGATTCTCACAGAGCTGTGTGATTAAGAGCTCGAGCTTTAAGAGCTTTGCGCTCGCGCTGTTCTGTCCATTGAGCCATATCCAGAGTCATACAGGTGCATTAGTTGAGGTTGTGCCTCTACCTGTGTATTTGACGCTGCTAAACCAGATACTTCAGATGCATCGCTAGACTTCAAAATCAGATGAACCGCGGTACAAACGCGTACAAGCCCGTATAATTGAGAAACAACTGATATACTCCAAGTCTAGATAAACGTTTTAATGCAAAGTGGAACTTGATGATAGATTTGATTATTATGAGTGATAAACGCCCCCCATTTGTAACCTACCACCCCCTTCTCTACTAATTTGCTCTCAGCGCCCCTGGCATCCTTTGAACGCCCCCTGGGTGGCGGTACCGCCCCCATTGAGAACCCCTGTTGTAGTGCTTTCTGCCACCTAGTGGAATAAAATGAGACTTTTCAAAAAGAAGTAGAGTGAACAGAACCAGAATGACATGTTTACAAAGTTTTTTGTTTACTTTATCATAAGATTATAAACACATACAATATTATTTATAAATGATTGGAGTCTTATTTTTTTATTTGGGGGTTCTCTGAAAAATGAGACCAATTCTTTGCAATTAGTTCACAGTATGTGTGAATGGTGAGCTTTTAAATTTGAGTGTGAAAAACTGTGGATGGCAATATATTAAGGGTTAAAGGAATATTCCGTGTTCAGTACAAGTTCAGCTCAGTCGACAGCATTTTGTGGCATAATGTTGATTACCACAAATTAATTTAATAAAAGCAAAAATCTGGGTTTCCACCCACTTTTTGCGCTGTTCTGTTATCGACAAAGTGAAAATGCGTAAAAAACTTTTTTGCAAAAATTGCTGTCTCCTGCTTGTTTCCATTCAAATGGCATTTTACCGATAAAATGGTGTTATCGTCATTACAGCATTCTTCAAAAAAACTCTTTGTCGCATACGTTTTGGTTTAGCACAAAAGAAATCTATCCTTGAGCCGTTTCCATATAGAACTACCACACCTGGAGACGCGAGTTCGAATCCAGGGCGTGCTGAGTGCCAGTCAGGTCTCCTAAGCAACCAAATTGGTCCGGTTGCTAGGGAGGGTAGAGTCACATGGAGTAACCTCCTCGTGGTCGCTATAATGTGGTTCTTTCTCTCGGTGGGGTGCGTGGTGAGTTGTACGTGGATGCTGTGGAGAATAGCGTGAAGCCTCCACACGCGCTACGTCAACAAGCCACGTGATGAGATGCACGGATTGACTGTCTCAGACGTGGAGGCAATTGAGATTCGTCCTCCGCCACCCACATTGAGGCGAGTCACTACGCCACCACGAGGACTCAGAGCGCATTGGGAATTGGCCATTCAGAATTGGGGAGAAAAGGGGAGAAAAAAGAAAAGAAATTGGTCAGCTTACTGTCATTTTAATTGCACATAATTGCAATAGTAGGAAATATCAGAAGATGACATAACAATGGAGAAGTAGCTCATCTGTATCTGGGATTATTAGAAGAAGTTGATTGGAATACCTGGGAAAATACAACAGAACTGGTGGCATTAGTGAGCCTGTAATCCTATATTACACTCTCGAATTAAAAATATAGACAATCCGTTCACGTTATGTAATTTTATTTGTCCCGGCAGAAAATATGTTGTGAAACATAGGGCTAGCGTGTCCGAACAACACACAAAAACTTCCACACTCCTCATACGCAACAGCCAGCGTTATCTGCAGCCATGTTTTTAAAGAGATGTTGGTAGGGGTGCACCAATCGACCGGCCACCGATCTAAATCGGCCGATCTTCGTCTTAAATCTGTGATCGGCCGATTGTGCCCAGATTTCTTTTAAAGCACGCAGCACGCATACACTGCTACTCTAATGCAGTGTTTCTCAACCTTTTTGACTCCAAAGCCCCACACTGTACAAGACAGTATTTGAAAGCCCCGATTATGATTATTTTATTATTTCTTATTTTAAGTCATCTTGCAGCCCCCTTGGAAGTCTGCTGATGCCCCCTAGTGGGCCCCAGCCCCCTGGTTGAGAACAACTACTCTAATGAATGACGCTTGCTCAGCCTGTGAAGCATGACAGTGTGGAGTTGTTGGCAACTTTTAAGCATTAACGAATTTAAACGTTAAGACATCTAGAGTTGTTACGGTAGTAATTCTAACTCGCTGCACAGTGAGCACGGAGAGGATAAAGATACTGCTAACTGGTATAAAAATGAAATAAACCACAAATAAACATGCAAATACAAATCTGAGTTTACGGGATGCAACGTGAGTCGTGACAATAAGACGTTGTGTGGAGCGAGACTGTTTGGCCGAGAACACCCGAGGAGAATTTTCCCCTGTTGCATCCACATTGCCAAAAGTAACTACCGTAGTGACATATCTAGTATCGACCATTTTTCTTCTGATGTGGTCGTGATCAGCGTTACACGAGCTTTGGCTGTTAATGGTTTAAACGACAGCGTTTTTGGATGAATGGAACTCTAAAGGAAACTGGTCCCTGAACAGTTTAAAAAGCACCTTATTTCATCCTTCCTCAGCCCTCGAAGGCAGGATTTTCCCGTTTTCGGACGCAGTCTGTGTCTTCGTGTTACAGCTAGTTTGTTTACAAATGGCGACTGTGGAGCTCCTCTCCTTTCTCAATGCTTTGAGCGTCATAGGTTTTTGACCAATCACAGGCTGCAGCAGCTCCCACAGTCCCTATACGCCCCCAAAGTACGTACTCCAGAGTAGGAGCTAAAAATCCCCCCAAAACGTCTATGAGGAACTATAGTTCCTGTAGGTGCAAAAGCGACAAAAAGTACTAGTCCCGGGAGAAAGTACCTAAAACGTGCTTTAGTACTGCCAGTCACTCATCCCAGCGCTATTCTGTAAGGATCCCAATTTAAACCAGATTAATGCTGGTTGCAATACCACTAATAACAGATATAAAGGTTTAACCTTCAATCACACATTTGCTTAATAAGTAGTGATTTGTGTTACAGTGAAACGCCAAAGACCGTAAACAAATCATAGATATGATTTCACATTGGAGCAGTTTTAGAGCTTGTAATGTGTTTATATACACTGGTGGCCAAAAGTTTGGGATAATGTACAGATTTTGCTCTTATGGAAAGAAATTGGTACTTATATTCACCAAAGTGGCATTCGAATGATCACAATGTATAGTCAGGACATTAATAACGTGAAAAATTACTATTACAATTTGAAAAACTACTTCAAAGAGTTCTCATCAAACAATCCTCCACGTGCAGCAATGACAGCTTTGTAGATCCTTGTTATTCTAGCTGTCAGTTTGTCCAGATACTCAGGTGACATTTCACCCCACACTTCCTGTAGCACTTGCCATAGATGTGACTGTCTTGTCGGGCACTTCTCACGCACCTTACAGTCTAACTGATCCCACAAAAGCTCAATGGGGTTAAGATCCATAACACTCTTTTCCAATTATCTGTTGTCCAATGTCTGTGTTTCTTTGCCCACTCGAACCTTTTCTTTTTGTTTTTCTGTTTCAAAAGTGTCTTTTTCTCTGCAATTCTTCCCATAAGGCCTGCACCCCTGAGTCTTCTCTTTACTGTTGTACATGAAACTGGTGTTGAGCGGGTAGAATTCAATGACGCTGTCAGCTGAGGACATGTGAGGCGTCTATTTCTCAAACTAGAGACTCTGATGTACTTATCCTCTTGTTTAGTTGTACATCTGGCCTTCCACATCTCTTTCTGTCCTTGTTAGAGCCAGTTGTTCTTTGTCTTTGAAGACTGTAGTGTACACCTTTGTATGAAATCTTCAGTTTTTTGGCAATTTCAAGCATTGTATAGCCTTCATTCCTCAAAACAATGATTGACTGATGAGTTTCTAGAGAAAGCTGTTTCTTTTTTGCCATTTTTGACCTAATATTGACCTTAAGACATGCCAGTCTATTGCATACTGTGGCAACTCAAACACAAACACAAAGACAACGTTAATCTTCATTTAATGAACCAAATAACTTTCAACTGTGTTTGATATAATGGCAAGTGATTTTCTATTAATTATTTTGGCACTTTAGTTTAATCCCCTTGTGTTTTATTTCAGTACAATAAAAAACGAAGTGTGTTTTCTCTGGAGTTTTCTTGTAGGCCAGCATCCACTTCAGACTCTCTGTGAACTAAAACGACCATAAATAACAGGTTTACAGGCTGGACGGTGCAGATTCACTTTTTTTTTTTTACCAACATGTCAATCACACAGGATTTTTTTATTAATTTTTTTCACCCAATTTGGAATGCTCAATTCCCAATGCGCTCTGAGTCCTCATGGTGGCGTAGTGATTCGCCTCAATCCGGGTGGCGGAGGACGAGTTTCAGTTGCCTCCACGTCTGAGACCGTCAATCCGCGCATCTTATCACGTGGCTTGTTGAGCGCGTTGCCACGGAGACATAGCGCATGTGGAGGCTTCACGCCATCCACAGCGGCATCCATGCTCAACTCCCCACACACCCCACTGAGAACGAACCACATTATAGCGACCACGAGGAGGTTACCTCATGTGACTCTACCCTCCCTAGCAACCGGGCCAATTTGGTTGCTTAGGAGACCTGGCTGGAGTCACTCAGCACACCCTGGGATTCGAACTAGCGAACTCCAGGGGTGGTAGCCAGCATCTTTTACCACTGAGCTACCCAGGCCCCCAGTCGCACAGGATTAATATAAAATGGGTTATTTTTACTGGCCATTTTGGTAAAAGATGGCATAATCTTTACCGGCACACGAACCCATATAAAGTCTGGAAAACTTCAATCAAGAATAATATCGTTGTCTTTAAATAAACTGATTCAGTCCAAGTGTTTCTCTCCGCTGTGATGTTTTGTTTGAGGACAAATGTGATACTAAATTATTTACGCTAAAGAAAAGTGTTTCCAAACTAGTTTTTCATGACATTTGACGTATCGACATAGGATTATGTGCTAAAGTTAAACTAAAAAAACATGTTGACACTTGTTAAATTCTAGCGGTAATTTGCATTTCCATCCGATTAATTTTGATGCGCTAAACCTTTTTTCGCTGAAAATCCTTGGATGGAAACATAGTTAGTGAGGCACTTACAATGGAAGTCAATGGGGTCAATAATCTGTAAACATTAAAATACTCACTGTTTCAAAAGTATAGACACAAGACATAAACAATATGTGTGTTAACATGATTTTACTGTCATAAAATCACTTACTAACCACATCTGTGGAAAGTTATAGACAATTTTACAACTTCGTTGCCATGACAACATAATGCCATAAACCCTAAAACCCTAGAACAACTGTAAAAACAACTATTTACAGCTCAAATAATACGTGAGTTTTAACAGAAGAATTAATGTAAGTGCTTTTATAAAATTATAAACTTCACATTTCTGCCTTTTAAACCCTCCAAAATTTGACCCCATTGACTTCCATTGTAAGTGTCTCACTGGAACACACATTTTTGCTTTTTTTTAAAGAAAAGGAGGGACGAGTCTAAATTAATTTTGCTGTTAATCAACATTATACCACAAATGCTGTCGATTTGAGCTGAACTTGTGTTGAACCCGGAATATTCCTTTAAAGACATCCGTATCTGCAGTGACGACATTTTGAAGAGACTCAAAAAATAAAAAAAGCGAATAATTTAATAAGTTAAGGTAACTTTACAACTGACATACATTAGTAAAATAACGGGTTTTCGTTTAGTTTTTTTACATGGCTACTTAGGCTAATTGAATTGTTTGTTTCTTTGATGCTTGCATCTATTCCTTCGTTTCATTACTATTTGTTTATTCCCAGCTCTGATTCATAAATTTTGTCTAGCTTTTTCCAGCAGAAGTGCTTGTCAAAGGCTCATCAGTGTGTTTGCTAAACCACAAATGTGCATTTTGAATGCACTTCATTTGTTTACTGATGATAAACGCTTCCTATTTGCAGTTCAAAGAGAGAGTTTGATGCCTTCCTTTAAGATGCAGTATGTAAGATTCAGAAACCGTTTTTATTAGTGACACCTGTGGCCGTTAAGTGAACTGCAGCAGCTACCTGTTGCTCACGCTCGTGCACACACTTCATAGGGACGCGAGCGAGCATCGACCAAAACAATGACGTAACATACAAAGAGACTGAACGTGATTCACCGACATCATGCTGACAGATGAGGTAGCATAATTAAATTACACAGTTATGATTGTTTTAATACAAACTTTGAGACTAAACTAAAACTACTTATCAGCTAACATAGCATACTGATACACACATACAGCTACATACTACCGAACTACACCAGACTGTTTACTGCTGCACTGTTATGTTGCACTATTGTATGTTTCGTGTGTCATATGTTGTACTACGATCAAGAAACCAGCGTATTTGCTTAAATGTATCCTGCATACCTGACTTTTAGTATAAAGAGAAGATCGTTGAAATTATTTGAAAGTTACGAAGCAAGGTAGCTTGCGATTCGTCAGTGTTAGCAGGCAAGATCAAGTTAGCTAAAATGACACAGATCAATCCTTATGGCACTATATTTCACATGCTTTGCAGTTATGTAAGTTTACCTGTCCAATAAGAAGAACGCCAATTCAGGGTCGGTTTTGATCCCCAAAACCGAACGAAGGTCCCTCCGGGAATCAAATGCCCTGCCGATGTTCACTCTAGTTTTGCTCGACTACGATCACGTTCCCGCTTAGCCAGACGGGATTCAGTAGAAGGCTCTCGGGAGCGCGCATAAATGTCACATCCTTTGGATTTTCCCGGCAAAAGTGACCCGCTCCCTTCACATTAAAATCAGTCTACAGGCTTTAATAGGCAACCTAGGTAGTCCGGGAAGGGCTCGTTTTTTAAGTTGCGTTACAAGCCGTTCACACATTGGAAAAAAATAAGACGAATATTACATGAAAATTGTTACATATTGCACCTTTAAATGTCATTTTCATGGTCGTTTGTTATGATAATTGTGAAAGAACTTGCACTTCTTCAAAGCCACGTTTAACTAACGAATCTGGGAGGTACGCCGCATTTGTGAATCCAGAGGAAAGTTTTCGGGAAGGCCCATTTTGCGCTCAAATTACTCCCAATTTATGCACAGATTGATGAAAGTTTCATGAATGAGGCCCCTTGTCTTTAAATGTTGTGATTTTGAAAATATCCACAACTTTTGATTGTCAAATGTAATATACAACAATTTTGAATTTGCTTTTCCATCTTCCACTGTTTTTATTTGCGGTGTCTCCTGCTCTTTGTCCATCAGGTCCAGAGATGGAAGATCAGGATAGTTTCAGCGCTGGAATAATAGGTACCGCTGGAGAGGGTGAGAGACATCTTCATACCAGCACCAGTCCAACTAACTTAAAGTTGAAGTGTGTAACTTCTAAGATGTTAAAATACTTTCTCCTATCCCAGCTTAATATGCAGATATTAAGGTACATTTTCTTGAAAACAGTACACACTGTGTCTCTGTGGCACTATAAGGTTTTTGATGACCCGTCCAGCCCGAAACAACAACAACATTGACTCAGGCAATGGCTTGAGTTTGGGGCGGGACCATCTGTTTGTTTGATCAACATAAGACGCCCCCGTATTCATTTATTTTTGCAATCTCATTCAGAATCACACACTTCAGCTTTAAGTAGTTTAAAAACAAAAGTAATTAGCTACACTACAAGCTACTAACAAAGTAACCTCATGCAACCCCACGTCCTCATATGAGGACGTTGAATTTTGGTTTCTGTACGCTTCACATAATTTAAATTAATTTAAACCCGCTGTCCTCAATTCAGGACACTCTAGGCCAGCGCTACTCAACACGTGGGCGGCATGCAGCCATCTTTTGACGCCCACGTGATGTTGTCATCATGTTTATCAATTTCAAGTATGCATGAATTGGCAGGTGTCCATTGTCAAGGGTATTTACAGTAATTCTCTGAATTGCAGCACAAAAATAAATGTTCTCTCTGGCTGCAGTGCACAGTGATGTAACGAATGATGCAACGAGAGCAACGGTAGGACTGCGTGCGCATTTAAATAAAGAGTTTGTGTGTGTGCAAACCCGTTTGAATAGCTCATGAGAGATACATGCTTGTCGCAATAACTGGAGTTACGGAAAACACAATAGTTTAACCCAGACTTTTCCTTGAGCAGAATATCGCACTAGAGATTGCTAAGCTTTTTCGAAAAGGGGAGAGAGCGCATTCGCATGTGTGGTTGCCAGATTGGACAAATTAAGTGTAACATTGGGCGGAATATTTCCAATTTGTGTACGTACTGTATAAAGCTCTGATTGAGGGTTTGCGTCTCTTATCTACAGGGTAGCAGGGTTACGTTTAAAATGTATTACACTATAGATTACAAAATGCATGCTGTAAAATGTCATTTGTAATGTATTCCGTAAGATTACTCGAGGTCAGATACAAACTCAAAATACTTATGATTACTTCTTCAGCACTGGCAGATTTTTTTAACTATAACCTCCTGAGACCTGAGCGTGACTGTATCATCCAATCACTGCCAACCATGTTAAAATAAAATGATACATTATAAATTCTGAATCTATGTACTGATTATCATTGTCACATGTCTGTCAAACATGTTGAGTGATCCAAACATCATCTGCAGCCTGAAACTGAACTTTTGATCAGATTTTAGGAGTGAATGCACTTAACTGCATAGAGAGCTATAGGATGCTCCCTTGCTTCCTGTTTAGTGAATGACTTAACCTCCAGTGTGCTGTCTGTCTGCACTGATCTCAGAACAGTTAGAAATGCACCTTATTTTCATCCTAACTCCATATAAAGCCTCTGACAGCTTCAGCTTTTGGATGAACCCATTGATTCTCAGTGTGATAATGCACAGTGAATATAGGATATTTTAAGTGAAAATGAGCATACAGTCCACACAAGTGGTCGTTGTGTTTAGCGTCATGGCGTTTCTCGATAAAACGCTAAAATTTAAGAAATGGCATATCGGATGAAACTAGAGACTCTAATCTTTTGACTCAAACAGGTTTCAGTGTAAAAACTTAATGAGGTTTCTTATCAGATGTAGTTTTGTTGGTGTTTCTCCCAAAGACAAACTTCGCTGTGATCAGCACCATGTTGTTTTGTCACATAAGTTTAACCCTTTACTGACAGCACAGAGTCTCCTGAACTGAGATCAGTTGGTTTAAATGAATTGAAATTATGCATAGCCGATAGCAAAGACAAAACACAATGTTCACACAGAAGGATGCAGGGTCAAACAATGTTGAAGACCTGTGATCTGTTACTCCCCTACCCTGCTTATCTTGCAACCCTGAGCATGTTAAAAGTTTGTGGAAGTGTGTTAGGTCCCAATGCAAGATCATTGAAATATCCAATGGAAAAAAACGTTTTCAGAATGAATGAGCCATGGGCTATTAGCCATATTGCACACAAAGCTGGAAACGATTTCTCGGTCAGCTTAAATCTGATTGGCTGGTTCTATGGAACTTCCACGAGTAGGACGCACACAGGACGTTTCATCAGTCTGCCTGGAAGCTGAGTTGTGTTCACAAGGTTCTGCGTTGATGTAATGAGCGCTTTTGAGGATGAAATAATCACAGAATTTGCCCAAGTTTGCCAGTTTTAGTGACTTCAAATCTTGAAAAGGTATTCAGTTTAATTTGAGGCACGTTGCAGAAAGTGAAGCGGATATCCACGAGCAGAGCTGCATATTCTTCTTTGTTTACTTAGTTATGTCTCTTATGTCTCTTAACACTTTAAGCTCGGATGGGCCCACAAGAAAACAATATAATCATCAATATATTAATAACTACAGTCTTGACCAACACAAAATAGTTGTCATTTGAAAGAATAGAAGCTCTACTTTCCAATGCATGTAGACATTATGACCAAAACTGAACAAGTGCTTTGAAATTTGCAGACAAATCAGAAGTGTTCAATTTTGATAATTTATAAAAAAAGAAATATTGCACTATATATATTATTGCAATCAGTAAAAACATCAATCTCATCAAATAGTCATGTGTCATATGTTGTTGGAAATCTCTCAAAGAGGAGAATACAACCAGCCTATTTGTTTTACTCACAGACAAAAATATAGCGAGTAATAGCTAAGTATATGTCTTTGACAATTATATTGGTGTTGCTTATATGCCGCGTTTTCACTAACAACTTCACGAAAAATAAACTGAACATAAAATATTACATACCATTAGAGGAGGTGATTATCTTTCAAACGAGTCCACACACAAGGTAATCAGATGCATAGATCATTAGATAATCCACATGAAGCACAATGTTACATATGGCCACCAGGAGATGGCGCCAAATACATGATGCAGACTCAATGATAACTCAAATGGCACAGAATGAAACTCATTCTGTGAAATCTCATTACTAAAATCATGTCTGCATGCTATACAAACCTTTAGTCATTGTTGTGTTTGCATGTGTAATTAGTTCTTATGTACAATTATTATGTTTTATTTGTTTGGAGACGTTTTTGGACACTAAGATAAATTATTTTTGTAATGTTATAACTTTTGATTGCTTTGTCGTATCAACACAAAATTTTTCAGAGCCACCTTATTTACACCCAGAGATATATAATATCAAATCAGAAAAATACGAAATTTGATTTTTCAGCAGTTTCTTAGGCTGAGATTCTCATGTCATAATCTGTATCATTAAAAAAAAATTATATGTTTTTGGTACAATGGTACCAAGCACTTGACCCTCCTGTTTTTTTGTGTGTTTGTTTGTTTTTTTGAGTTATAAGCCTTTAATTTTGGGTATGCCACTGAAACAGGAAATCTTTAAGAACACTTTCAGAGCTTAAAGGGTTAAGGTTTTTTGTACTGTACTTAGACTTTCTACACATTTTCTGTCTCACAATTTGTTTTCCCCTATGTCGTCATTTATTATGGTACGATACACCTCCGATAACCCCCATCCTTAAACACTCCGTAATGACAGAACCAACTGTTATTGGTCGCTTAACATGTCAGTTAGCTTTTCCTGTCAAAATGGGCGGTTCTTGGCCAAGACATTTGCCACAGTCATAGGACTAGCTATGCAAGACTAATTAATCTTTGACAGTGACAAAAGAACTGATCATATCCAGTGCTGTCCAGTCAACTAGACAAGTACTGTAATCTTCTGCATATTGAAGATAAGCTTATTCTGGCCAAGAACTGTTCATTCAGATATAAAGGAAACGTCTGACTGACATGTTAACGTCACGGTAAGAGTTGCCTTTACAGCTCTCAAAAGAAAAACTGCGCAGAACTACACTGTTACGCAATGCACTTTTCTTAAAGAGACAGTACCCATATTAGCTGTGTCATAATGTTTACATGCAAAGAGATTTATGAAACACTAAATTGATCAAAAACTTAATGATATGCAACCAAGGTGAGTACTGCAAACAATTTTTGCCCACTTTGAGAACTGATCATATCTGTTTTCTGTATTGCAAAAAATGTGGTAGAAAGTGGGTTGTGGAAAAGTACTGCGAGCAAGTTGAACTACTACACTTCCACAGTTTTCTTGATGTATCAGCGCTCTGCATAGGAAGTAAATCACTCTAAAATGTGACGAAAATTTGCACTGTGCACCAAAAAAACTTTTGTTATTAGCCACTGGCTGGTAAATATCCAGATTTCTCTCACCAGTGATTGAGTTGTGTAGTGGCGAAAATGAACTTTAGCACTGAGATCTTTCACTGCATGCTGTGTCTCATGAGCCTCACTCGAACAAAATTGACCTTATTTGGCTGCAGTGGGTCCTGAGGTGTCGTGGATCGTGGTGCCACCATCGCTTTAGTTGAGCCATTATATATTTACCTTGCATTTAACCACGCCAACTCTAATTTTGCTTAAACGTTTCCACGGACTGTTTTCACAACATTCTTCATTTTACAGCATGGCTACCGACCAGTGTAACACGCCTGTATGACGTCTGTTGGGAGGTAAAAAGTGTTGCGAAACTCGAGAGCTTGTGGATTTGAATCGAGAACATGTACAATAAATATTTATACTAGATGTTTCTGTATAATGTGTGTCCAAAGATGAGATCCACGCACTGCATTTTCATTCCATAATGTCTCTTTTTTAATCCTTTGGATGAGGTAAAAACAACACGTAACTACTCTCTCTTCAGTTTTCGTCCAACCGTAAACACTTGCTCGCGGAACTGCTGCCGGTTCTCTTAAAGAGACAGTACCATTTTATCACTTGTTATACATATCTATATAAACTCAATGTAAATATTTGTAAATTGTACAAATAATGCATATAAACAAACATGTATCAAAATGTAGTAAGTTTAATAAATGTGTAAATATTTAAAGGGGCAGTCATCAACAAACACTGTAAATATTTAAGAATTTAACAAAAAGGCTCTTGCAGCATCTGTGCAGGGGTTTGGTAAAAATGAAACCTGTATAAAGCCCTGCCCCATAAACCTTTTTATTTTTAACATGGTACTTTTTTATATAATAGCACTTAAATGTTGAATGAATGTAGAATTCTGTTTTCATTTTTAGGTTCCAACCTTGTGAATATTTTGTTTAAAATATGTATGAAATTTTAAACAGTAACATCAGCTTGTATCAGTATTAAAAATGTAATTTAATGACATATACATTGATAGAATGTGAATTTAAGAAATTTTAAAAAGCTAAAATTGTATTAAAATGGTAAAAAGAGCTATATGAAATAAAATATACACTCATACTATAGCGCATGAAGTCATTACTATATATATATATATATATATATATATAGTACTACTAGATGCCCCCTTCCCGGTTTGCTTAATATATTTTTCAGTTGCATTACGCTTACATGTCATTAAAAGTCTGGCGAGTAAAAACAAACATTTATTAGCCTTTGGCGATTCTTTCTCCAATGTGTCCATAGAGGGTTATTTATTAAAAAATGACATGTTAGCCGTTTTTCCACTCTCGGGCCAGTGCGAGCCAGGGATATCAACTGGCCAGCCGGGGTCAACAGCCTTGGACCTTGAGCCGCAAGACCAAAATCGATCTGCGTTCCCACCTTCGGGCCAATAACTCCGCAGCATTGCCCTAAAACCCACCCTTAATATGCCGCTGCGGTGCCATCATCACACACCCCACCCATTTCACAAGCAAGAGGGAAGCTCAAGCTGAGGTATCATGTTATCTAATTATCTAGAATATCGATTTTATATCGAATGTAAACAGCAAGATAAGTTAGCGTTGAAAACTCATCGACTGTAACATAGTGTCCCGAGTGGTCTCTCCGCTAACAGCGGGACGATGTCCCAGCACACCTGGTATGAAAGTTCATGGATCCATGGGAAGTAATTTCTTTTGGCACCACTTTGTCCACTGGGTGTTTTAACGGATTTGAACTGTGGCCGCATTTTCTTTTTTCCCCAAACCTGAACCGTTGTGTGCTGGATACATAACCTGGGAAGTTCAGCGAAACTCCACCTTTGACTTTGAACCCGCCTCACTCCACAGTTGGACTTGTTTGGCCCAAGGGTAATCGGCGGGCCAAAGGCCATTGACCCCGAAAAAGCCCAGAGGAGGCACGATGAAGCCCCGAATGTGACAGTGGGTACGCAACTGGCCCTGGCACGCACTAGCACGCCCTAATTTGGCCCGATAGTGGAAACGCACCTATTGTCTTTTTGCCTCATTAACCCTTTTACGCGCAAGTTTCTCCTGTACTGACATCTGGTAGCACTTTATTTTACAGTACTGTTCAACATTTACGTACTATATAATTACAACAACTATAGTAATTACTAGGTACTAACTCTAAACCTAACCCTGACCCTAAACTTAACCCATATTAAGTACATGTTGTTACCTAATATTACTTGGGTAAGTATACTGAAAGTATACGTACTGTAAAATACAGTCTAACCACAAATCTTACCTTACACTTCACAGCAGATGCACCGGAGGACAAATTATATATTATAAAACATATAATGTGATTTTTAGATGTTTATAATGACTGATTATGATAGATAAGATGCAATCGCTAACGTGATTGCCGGCTATGCGCGCCACCTTGTTTGTTTACATTGCAATGCAGCATGGGATTCTTAGTTTGTCATAGCATAGAAGCATAGAAGTTTCTAAAAACCTAGCCTTTCCACTTTCTCAGCCCCGGAAGTGGTGAGAATGAGGGATGGATGGAATAGGAGAAGGCTTGAGTGGACTGACTAGTTTGTATATTCTTTGTTTGACGTCAGAACACATCGCTGCAGCGCTGTATCAATTGGTAACGGCTTTATACTTTTATTTGGTGATTATTTGAATGTTTGTAACATCAAAAAATAAAGATATTGTGATGTTGAAAAGACTATTTGAGCAGCTGATTCATTATGACAACAGCTTCAGTACCTCTTTGCTTGTAAATGGCAGCATAAATGCAGATCGCACTGGTTTGATCATGTGCGTCTGACCACCAGCCTAGTGTAATCACACCGGTTTGTATGTGTGAAAGGGTTAATATAAAAGAATTATCCTGCTTTATGGCCCATGAACTTTCTGAAGTTGAGTAGCCCTGCTCTAGGCTGTCATTTAAGGGTTAAACTATCAACAAACAGAATCATGTGACAACAACTTGGCATCAAATTCTGTGAAGTATTTCTATGGGAGCAGACCAAACAAAAGTACATCTGGTAAGAAAACCTCATCAGGTTTTGAAATGTGCTTGTGTCAAAACACTAACATCTGTAGTTTCATCTGATGTGCCGGTTTCAGCGCACTGTTACACATGTAGTACTCGTACGAGGACAGTGGGACTTTATCCCCACAAAAGTCAGACTAGCGTGTTTAGATATTTTGCATGACTTTCCACATTTGCAAATCTGTTGTGCATTTTGTTACATTTTAATTGAGCTTTTATTGCATCTCATATGGCGTTCATTTTCATTGGTTAGGTTCACATCATGGTATGTCAGAAGCTGAAAGTTTGCTGTACTCAATAGTTGAAGACAACTCTGACATAGAGGATATGTCAGACGGTGAGGAAATTGACCCAGGGCAATGGAATGATGATATAATCAATGATTACCCTCCACTGGATCATGAAAGCGATGAAGATGGCGAAGATGATGACAATGATCTACCCAGTGGACACCGTGAACAACGTTGGGTGAGCACTGCCTTCACTCCAGACTTGGTGCCGTTCCAGGCTGAAGATAAGACTTTCAGTGATCGACTCGGTTGGCAGCCAGTGGACTATGTTAATCAGTACATCGATTCAGAATTGATGAAGCTCATTACTGATTGTTCAAACGCAACAGCACTGGTTACCACTGGCACACCACTCAACACTACCGTTACTGAGATGTACCATTTATTTGGAGCGTCTATTTTGATGTCATGTGTGCAATATCCAGAAACGAGAATGTTTTGGTCCAATGCTCTAAAAATCCCTGCAATTAGCAACCGCATTACTCGTCACAGGTTTTTCAAATTGAGAAGCAGCCTGAAAGTGGTCATTGACAGTGATGTTCCTGATCAGACAAAGATGGCTGATCGATTCTGGAAGGTGAGGCCATTTCTGGATCGCATTCGCCAAGGCTGCTTGCTTCAATTTCGACCAGAATGCGTGTCGATCGATGAACAGATGGTCTCATTTACTGGTGCCTGTCCATTTCGGCAGTATTTGCCAAGTAAGCCCAATCCTGTTGGCATTAAAAATTTTGTGTTGGCTTCAGCTAGTGGGATTGTGCTGGACTTTCTTGTATATCAAGGCGCAGAAGCTCTGTGTTCACAAGATTTGGTGGGTAAAGACCTGGGTCTTGGGGGCACGGTTGTAGCACATCTGGCTGAATCGCTGCATCCTGGTTCCAAGATCTACTGTGACCGCTTCTTCTCAAACATGAAAATTTTGGATCACATGATTGAGAAGCAGGTGTACGTGACTGGCCCTGTCTTGCAGAACCGGGTAGCTGAGGCACTGAAGAAACTTCCAAATGACAAAACAATGGAACTGCATGGAAAAGGTGCCACTGCGTCAGTTGTCAGGAGAGATGGGAAGGTGTGTGTGCTGAAGTGGTATGAGGACAAACCTGTCTTGATGCTCTCCACTGTCCATGGTGAACAGCCGTATGACACCTATCAGCGTTGGTCAAAGTCAGCCAAGGAATTTGTGACTATCAACCAACCAAGTGTTGTCCATGAGTACAAAGCAAAGATGGCAGGAGTTGACTTTGCAGAACGAATGATATCCTCCTATAGTCTGAGCAGCCGAACCAAGAGGTGGACAATGCGGATGCTCATGCACTTTACTGATTTGGCTTTAGTCAACAGCTGGTTACTGTATCGACAAGACAACTTGGAAAACGGCACAATGGAGTTCCTTGAATTTCGCACGATAGTGGCTCAAGTATACCTAGCTATGACCGACAGCCCTTTTGTACCATCTTTTTATGGGGAGGAAGGTGTTGGTGGTCAGCCTGCCAAAAGATGTCGGTTCACTGCTATCCCACACATTTCGGTCCGGACAATTTCTGCTCGACACCTGCCTGAGATGGTTGAATTGAAAAATCCAATGCGCTGCAGAAGAAAGCACTGCGCCGGCAGATCCCGCGTGCGTTGCGTGTCATGTAATGTGTTCCTGTGCTTGAAAGGAGAACGCAACTGCTTTGCTGCTTTCCACAGCAGCGACCTGGAGTAGTGTGTACTTGTTTGCACTGCAAGTATCTTAACATGTTGATTGTGACGGAAGTTTTGTATTCTGTCTTTTTTTGGGGGGGTTTTGTCCTAGGTCAATTTGTCTTTAATACAGAGACAGTGCTGGGTAGATTACTTATGAATTGTAATCTGTTGGTGATTAATACGGTTGCCCAGGGGTGCACAGCACAACAATATTGGCAAACCAAATAAAAGATGAAAACACAACGTAAATAAACCACAGCACAACAAAATTAAACCACAACATAACACAAAAGCCAATAAATTAAGCAACAATAAAATTAAGCAATAAACAAATTAAGCAATAACACAACCGAAAAGCCACAACAAAATTAAGACACAACGCAACGAAATTAAGCTACAACACAACGGAAGAGCCACAACACAGCATAATTAAGACACAACACTATGGAAAAGCCACAACACAATGAAATTAAGACACAGCACAACAGAAGAGCCACAACAAAATTAAGACACAGCACAACAGAAAAGCCACTACAAACTTAAACTAATAAGTGGAAAAGCCACAGCACAACAAAATTAAGCTACAACAATACAGAATCAGAATTAGCTTTATTGCCAAGTATGCTTACACATACAAGGAATTTGTCTTGGTGACAGAAGCTTCCAGTGCAGAAATAATACAACAACAAGACAGAGATAATAAAAATAGAATAAAAATAAAAAGCTAATAGAAACTATAAGTATATATAGAAGTACACAATATGACAAAAACATAATATATACACCGATCATCCACAACATTAAAACCACCTGCCTAATATTGTGTATGTCTCCATCGTGCCACCACAACAGTGCCAACCTGCATCTCAGAATAGCATTCAGAGATTATATTCTTCTCACCACAATTGTACAGAACGATTATCTGAGTTACCATAGACTTTGCCAGTTCGAACCAGTCTGGCTATTCTCTTTTGATCTGTCTCATCAACAAGATGTTTCCATCCACAGAACTGCTGCTCACTGGATGTTTTTTGTTTTTGGCACCATTCGGAGTAAATTCTAGAGACTGTTGTGCATGAAAATCCAAGGAGATCAACAGTTACAGAAATACTCAAACCAGCCCATCTGGCACCAACAATCATGCCAGGGTCCAAATCACTGAGATCACATTTTTTCCCCATTCTGATGGTTGATGTGAACATTAACTGAAGCTCCTGACCTGTATCTGCATGATTGTATGCACTGCTGCCACACGATTGGCTGATTAGATAATCGCATGGATGATTGTTGGTTCCAGATGGGCTGGTTTGAGTATTTCTGTAACTGCTGATCTCCTGGGATTTTCACACACAACAGTCTCTAGAATTTACTCAGAATGGTGCCAAAAACAAAAAACATCCAGTGAGCGAGAGTTCTGTGGACGGAAACACCTGGTTGATGAGAGAGGTCATCAGAGAATGGCCAGACTGGTTTGAACTGACAAAGTTTACGGTAACTCCGATTACCATTGTGTACACTGGTGGTGAGAAGAATATAATCTCAGAATGCTATTCTGAGACGTGGGTTGGCACTGTTTTGGTGGCACGAAGGGGACCTACACAATATTAGGTAGGTGGTTTTAATGTTGTGGCTGATTGGTGTACGTATGTATAAATACAAATCTGTTATATACAGATGCAAGGGAAGGTAATGGCAGAAGAGGTAGGATATGTTGGATAAATATAAATAGACTAAGCTGTGTATTGCACATAATTATTGCTCAGTGGGGCAGTTTTAACTGTTCATGAGATGGATAACCTGAGGGGAAAACACTGTTCTTGTGCCTGACGGTTCTGGTGCTCAGAGCTCTGAAGCGTCGGCCAGAGGGCAACAGTTCAAAAAGGTAGTGGGCAGGGTGAGTGGGGTCCAGACTGATTTTTCCAGACCTTTTCCTCACTCTTGAAGTGTATAGTTCTTGAAGGGAGGGCAGGGGGCAACCAATAATCTGCTCAGCAGTCTGAACTGTCCTTTGTAGTCTTCTGATGTCCGATTTCATAGCTGAACCAAACCAGACAGTTATTGAAGTGCAGAGGACAGACTCATTGACTGCTGAGTAGAACTGTGTCAGCAGCGCCTGTGGCACGTTGAATTTCCTCAGCTGGCGAAGGAAGTACAACCTCTGCTGTGCCTTTTTCATAATGGAGTCAATTTGGGTCTCCCACTTCAGGTCCTGTGATTTGGTAGAGCCCAGGAACCTGAATGACTCCACTGCTTCTACAATGCTGTTCAGAATGGTGAGCGGGGTCTAGTGTTGGGGTGTTCCTCCTAAAGTCCACTATCATCTCCACTGTTTTGAGCGTGTTCAGCTCCAGTTTGTTTTGACTGCATCAGACAGACAGCTGTTCAACCTCCCCAACCTACACAGTAGTGTCATCTGCAAACTTCAGGAGTTTGACAGAGGGGTCCTTGGTGGTGCAGTTATTTGTGTACAGTGACAACAGTAGTGAGGAAAGCACACATCCCTGGGGGCACCAGCGCTGATTGTACAGGTGCTGGAAGTGAATTTCCCCTGTCTCATTAACTGCTGCCTGTCTGTCAGAAAGCTGGTGATCCACTGACAGATAGACATGGGAACAGAAAGTTGGTGTAATTTAGTCTGGAGAATAGCTGGGATGATGGTGTTGAAAGCCAAACTGAATGATCCTTGCATATGTCCCTGGTCTGTCCAGATGTTGCAGGATATGATGCAATCCCATGTTGACTGCATCATCCACAGACCTGTTTGCTCGATAAGCAAATTGAAGGGGACCCAGAAAGGGTCCAGTGATGTGTTGGCCCACCTGAAGGACCAGTCTCTCAAATGTCTTCGTGACTACAGACGTCAGAGCGATGGGTCTGTAGTCATTGAGTCCTGTGATTTTGGGTTTCTTTGGGACAGGGATAATAGTGGAGCATTTGAAGCAGCAGGGAACTTCACACTGCTCCAGTGATCTGTTGAAGATTTGTGTGAAGATGGGGACCAGCTGGTCAGCACAGGATTTTAGACAAGTGGATTAAAAACCATCTGGGCCCTGTGCTTTCCTTGTCTTTTGTTTCCGGAAGACCCGGCACACATCCTCTTCACAGACCTTATGTGCAGGTTGAGTGGCAGGAGGGGGGAGGAGGAGAGTTTTAGGATGCGTTGATGTTTGTGTGAAGTGAAGGTCAGAGCGGGTGTGGCGTGTGAGATTGGGCCTTTCAAATCTGCAGTAAAACACATTCAGGTCGCCAGCCAACTATCATTCCCCTACGGTGTTGGGGAATGGTGTCTTGTAGTTAGTAATGTCTTTTAGACCTCTCCACACTGATGCAGGGTTGTTAGCTGAAAACTTGTTTTTCAGTTTCTCAGAGTAGCTTCTTGTAGCCACTCAGAAGAGCCACAACGCAATGGAAAAGCCACAGTGCAACAAAATTAAGCCACAATACAATGAAAATGTCACAGCTCAAAAATATTAAGCCACAACACAAAATTTAGACACAACACAACGGAAAAGTCACAACACAACAAAATTAAGCTAATAAGTGGAAAAGCCACAACACAACAGAATTTAACTAAACAACAATGGAAAAGTCACAACACAACAAAATGAAGACACAACACAACGGAAAAGTCATAACACTACAAAATGAAGACACAACACAACAGAATAGTCACAATGCAACAAAATTAAGCTAATAAGTAGAAATGCCACAACGCAACAAAAGTAAGACACAACAGAAGAGCCACAACACAACAAAATTAATCCACAACTCAACGGAAATGCCACAATACAACAAAATTAAGCCACAACGCAACAAAATTAAGACACAGCAAAACAGAAAAGCCACAACACAAAATTAAGACACAACAAAACAGAAAAGCCACAACACAACAAAATTAAGACACAATACAACAGAAATGCCACAATACAACAAAATTAAGCCACAACATAAAGCCACATACAGTTGAAGTCAGAAGTTTACATACACCTTAGCCAAATACATTTAAACTCAGTTTTTCAATTCCTGACATTTAATCGTAGAAAACATTCCCTGTCTTAGGTCAGTTAGGATCACTATTTTAAGAATGTGAAATGTCAGAATAATAGTAGAGAGAATGATTTATTTCAGCTGTTATTTCTTCCATCACATTCCCAGTGGGTCAGAAATTTACATACACTTTGTTAGTATTTGGTAGCATTGCCTTTAAATTGTTTAACTTGGGTCAAACGTTTTGGGTATCCTTCCACATGATTCTCTCAATAAGTTGCTGGAATTTTGTCCCATTCCTCCAGACAGAACTGGTGTAAGTGAGTCAGGTTTGTAGACCTCCTTGCTCGTACACACTTTTTCAGTTCTGCCCACAAATTTTCTATCGGATTGAGAGTCAGGGCTTTGTGATGATCACTCCAATACCTTGACTTTGTTGTCCTTAAGCCATTTTGACACAACTTTGGAGGTATGCTTGGGGTCATTGTCCATTTGGAAGACCCATTTGCGACCGAGCTTTAACTTCCTGGCTGATGTCTTGAGATGTTGCTTCAATATATCCACATAATTTTCCTTCCTCATGATGCCATCTATTTTGTGAAGTGCACCAGTCCCTCCTACAACAAAGCACCCCTACAACATGATGCTGCCACCCCCATGCTTCACGGTTGGGATGGTGTTCTTCTGTGTGCAAGCCTCACCCTTTTTCCTCCAAAAATAACGATGGTCATTTTGGCCGAAAAGTTCCATTTTTATATCATCAGGCCAGAGGAAATTTCTCCAAAAAGTAAGATCTTTGTCCCCATGTGCACTTGCAAACTGTAGTCTATTTTATGGCAGTTTTGGAGCAGTGGCTTCTTCCTTGCTGAGCAGCCTTTCAGGTTATGTCGATATAGGACTCGTTTTACTGTGGATATAGATACTTGTCTACCTGTTTCCTCCAGTATCTTCATAAGGTCCTTCGCTGTTGTTCTGGGATTGATTTGCTCTTTTCACACCAAACTACGTTCATCTCTGGAGTGGTTAAAAAATGAGTTTTAATGACTTCAACTTAATTGTATGTAAAATTCTGACTTCAACTGTAACAATGAAATTACAGCACAACAAACTAAATCTTCTCTTTACTGACAGTTTTGTTGTGTTGTGGTTGTAGCTCAGTTTTTGTTGTGTTGTAGCTGTAATGTTGTGTTATTGCTTTAAGGGATAGTTCACCCAAACATGAAAATTCTCTCATCATTTACTCACCCTCATGCCATCCCAGATGTGTATGACTTTCTTTCTTCTGCAGAACACAAATGAAGATTTTTAGAAGAATATTTCAGCTCTGTAGGTTCATACAATGCAAGTGAATGGGTGCCAAAATTTTGACGCTCCAACAATCGCATAAAGGCAGCATAAAATTAATCCATAAGACTCCAGTTGTTTACTCCATGTCTTCAGAAGTGATATTATAGATGTGGGTGTGAAACAGATCAATATTTAAGTCCATTTTTGGTAGATATTTTTCTTCCTGCCCAGCAGGGGGCGATATGCATGAAGAATGTGAAAGTAAAAGTGGACATTGACTGAGCAGGGAGGAGAATTTATTGTAAAAATGGGCTTAAATATAGTTGTTTTCAGCTTTTATTTGCTTTGCTGGGTTGTGCACCACTGGGCCACCGTCGGCTAAAATTGTAGTCAGTAATGTAATATCTTGGATTACATTTTAAGGTAATCTAATCTGATTTCTTTTGGAGTACTTTAGGATTACTTCTGACCTATTCTTGTTTATTTGATGTCACATGCATTTGAGTTGGAGAAACTTGTACTGTTTTGGCATAATATTCCCTAAATGTAAAGTAAAAAAATAAAAAACATTCTTGGTGGACCAAAATATGAGAATTGATTTGTTTTTTTGAGTGTGTTTACTTGTTATTTGCCCTGTTTCTGAGTGAAATAAAAAAAGATTCTAAAATGTACTTACTCTAGCTATTTTGCCATTACAAACGTCATTCATGTGTGGTAACAGATCAGACCAGTTATATTTGTAAATCAATGTCACAAAAAATAAAAACATTCTCAAAATTTTCCCAGCGCTACATGAGAAAGAACCATTCAGGTGAGTGTGTACTCTCTTGCCACCATTCTTGCGTTCACAATACAGTGTGACAAATGTAACGTTTTATGATGTCACAGTGTAATGTACACAAAATGTAGCTTGTTACTTGAAAAGTGACACTATTGTGAATAGCTGAACTACTGTCACACTACTGAAAAATGTAGTTAAGTAGCATCGCTGCTTTTAGTTAGTTACTCCCCAACACTGTAGACCACCACAAATATGCAAACCTCTTAACTTTCTGTTTCACAACATTTTCTGTCCTTCATTCTTTAGGTGGTGATTTCATCCTTACAAACAAAATAAAACCCAGTGGTGTATGGAATTCCCCTGTTTCTGAGGATTTTCTTGTAAACTCAGAAGCTCACAGTCTGGACGCTTGTCCTTACGCAAATTCCACAGGCGTATCTCCAAACCAAAGAGAAGATCCAAGCATACAGCATCACATTGAAGATGCATACGGAACGGCAGAGTTCTCCCAGCATTCTGCGAACCACATCGTTCCCCCAGCGGCCGATCACAGAGGCGACAGTGCGGCAGAGAGAAGCTCACGCTGCCCTCAGTGTGGAAAGACGTTCACAACACGCTTCTACCTGAAGATCCACCAAAGAATCCACACTGGAGAGAGACCGTACACCTGCCCTCAGTGCGGCAAAGGCTTCTACTGCAACTCGCACCTGATATCACACCACCGCTCACACACCGGAGAGAAACCGTATAGTTGTGAAGAATGCGGCAAGTCCTACTCTCATTTAAACTCCCTCAAACTGCACCAGCGAAGCCACACTGAAGAGGAGACGTACGGGTATTGGTAGCCCTAGCTCATATGGCAAACCGAATTGACTTTTAATCACGTGTGCAGGATGGGAATTATAGATATCAGCAGTTATATTTTCACAAGTGAAAATGCTCATTTTTATATATCAGTAAATTACATTTGCACTAGTAAAAATGTTAATTCCTGATATCAAAATTGGAACATCCACTTCTATTTTATGATGATGTATGGCAAGCCCAGTTGACTTGTAATCATTTGCAGGATATGAATTGCTGATATCAACACTTCAATTTTTACTAGTTAAAATGCAAATTCTTGATATCAGGAATGGAATTACGACAAGTGAAAATGCAAATTTTTTTATATTAGTAATTACATTGCACTAGTAAAAATTGTATTGTAATTTCCACTAGTAGAATTTTACGATGATGTATGGCAAGTTAAAATGCTAATTTTTGATATAAGTAATTACATTTGCACTAGTAAAAAATTTAGAATTTCTGATATCAAAATTGAAATTTCCAGTAGTAGAATTTTACGATAGTGTATGGAAAGCCGAGTTGACGTTTAATCATTGGCAGGATATGAACTGCTGATATCAACAATGACATTTTTACTAGTTAAAATGCAAATGTTAAATATTAGGAATAGAATTACGACTAGTGAAAATGCACATTTTTGATATCAGTAAATTACATTTGCACTAGTAAAAATTTTAATTCTTGATATCAAAATTGGAATTTCCACTTCCATTTTATGATGATGTATGGCAAGCCGGGTTGACTTTTAATCATTTGCAGGATATGAATTGCTGATATCAACAGTTAAATTTTTACTAGTTAAAATGCAAATTCTTGATATCAGGAATGGAATTATGACAAGTGAAAATGCTATTTTTTTATATTAGTAATTAATTTGCACTAATAACAGTTTTATTATAATTTCCACTAGTAGAATTTTATGATGATGTATGGCAAGCCGAGTTGACTTTTAATCATTTGCAGTATATGAATTTCTGATATCAACAATTAAATTTTTATTAGTTAAAATGCTAATTTTGGATATTTTAGGAATGGAATTACGACTAGTGAAAATGCTAATTTTTTATATCAGTAATTAAATTTGCACTAGTAAAAATGTTAATTTTTGATGTCAAAATTGGTATTTCAACTAGTAGAATTTTACGATTATCTATGGCAAGCCGAGTTGACTTTTAATAATTTGCAGGATATGAATTGCTGACATCAACAATCAATGTTTACTAGTTAAAATGCAAATTCTTGATATCAGGAATGGAATGAAGACTAGTGAAAAGGCTCATTTTTTATATTAGTAATTACATTGCAATAGTAAAAATTAAATTGTAATTTCCGCTAGTAGAATTTTACGATGATGTATGGTAAGCCGAGTTGACTTTTAATCATTTGCAGGATATGAATTGTTGATATTGACAATTCAATTTTTACTAGTTAAAATGAAAATTCTTGATATCAGGAATGTAACTATTAGTAAAAGTGCTACATTTTGATATTAGTAATTACATTCGCACTATTAAAATGTTAATTTTTGATATCTTGCAATTTCAACTTTTTTGTAAAACAAAATGTGAATTCTTGATATAAAAAATGACGTTATCACTTGCATAAGTACACATTCTTGATATCAAAAATTTTATTTCTACTAGTAAAAACTGTAATTCTTGATATCTATTACTGCATTTTCAGAGAGAGAATTTCATAGTAGAATTCACAATGATCCGTCATCCACTCCTATACAAACGCAATTACAGATATCTAAAATGTATTTCTTATTAGTTCAAATTCTAGTTTCACATATCAGCAATGCACATCTTGCTAGTAAAAATTATAATTTTTGATATCAATAATTATATGGTTACTAGTGCAGATGACCATTCCTGATATCAACAACTGAATTGCAACTAGTAGAAATGCTCATTTTTTATATCAATAATTTGGTTTTCACTAGTTAATGTTAATTTCTGATATTTGTAATGTGATCGTAACTAGTAAAAAAGACTTTGTTAGATATCTTTAATTACTCTACAATTTATTGATATCTGATATCCGTATCCAGATATCAATACATTTTAACATTAGTAGTCACATATAACATTTGTTATTTTTTTTATATACATTTTTATTTTATAGCTTGTAGAAGTTTTGTTTGTGAGCTATTTATTTTGGTTTGGGAGAGTCAAGAAGAATGGGTGCTAACTTTGTCACCTTGAAACTTTTTTTTAATTATTTTCTGCTACAATCACATTTTGTAACTGATAATAAAAACTATGAGTGAATCTAAAATAATTCCTGTTGTATCTTACTGACCCACTGATGACAGTTACAGAAACAGTTTTTTCATGGTCAACAAAGACAAATAAAATATCAATCAGCATAAATAAGCGAAATTGTCACATATGGAAGACTAATTAAACAGTGGCTAGAAAATAGAAATAAAAGTAGAGGGAAAAATATACTGTATATTAATATATGCAGTAAGGTTAAAAGCAGAGCAAATTGTAATTGTTCTTAAATATTTTCTATTAATAGAGCTTGACGAAGTGTTCAAATTTGTGTTTTTATTTCTTTTAAGAAAATAGAAAAAAGTTTGTGAAAATGTGCTTTATAAATGTATATCAAAACTGTCTTGGACAGTCTCAGAGCTCAGTTTAGCTCATTTTAATGTTAAGCTGATTTAGCAAACGGCTTTTCTGGATATTAAATTTTTTTTTATGGTAAGGTCTTCATTTTTTATTTATTAAAATGAAATTAAAATAATGTAATACATGTAATAAATGTTAATAAATTGAGTAAAATAAAAAAATAGTTACGGGTTTTATAAATGATTATAAATATGAATAAAAATTAAGGTGCAATGTTCTGTGATTTTACACAGATAATTTCTATAAAATCAGGTAATTTCTATTAATAATGAGAGCTTGGGAATGATGACATCATGATAACCTGAAGTAAACAATGTGCGCAACTGTGTGGCTTCACTGATGGATAGTTGAACAATAGAAAAGCTTTATTTTAACCTTTAATCTTTGGTTTCTATTACAACACTGACTTTAATTTTAATTGCACATTACAATTGCAAAAGAGTACCATGGTTACTGTCAGAAATAAATAAAGGGGCAATAATTACCTTTATAATGGGAATTATTTTTTCCAGCCATTCAAAGGATAAACATTTTTGTCCTACATTTATGCATTTGGCAGATGCTTTTTTTTTATTTTTTATCCGAAGCGACTTACAGTGCCCTTATTACAGGGACAATCCCCCTGGAGCAACCTGGAGTTAAGTGCCTTACTCAAGGACACAATGGTGATGGCTGTGGGGATCGAACCAGCAACCTTCTGATCAGTGCTTTAGTCCACTACGCCACCACCACTCCTGGGCCTATATGTCAATTCAATCAATTGTTAATGCATAATATTATATAGCCAACGTCACAGGGACTGCCTCCCTCCATAATTTCAGGAGGTTGAGGTGATATATTTGACGTGCGCCCCCTCTATCGGTTCGCTTAACCTCATAATCGAGATCCTCAACTCGTCGTGTGCCCTCAAAGGGTCCTTGCCACTTGGCGATTAATTTGGAGCTCGATGTGGGGAGTAATATGAGTACCCATTCCTGCTTGACAACATAAATAATAGTTTAATAATAAACTTAAACAAAAACACACAAACATAAACACATGCAGGGCATCTGCCTATAATTCTCTCTCTCTCTCTCGAACGGCCGTCCCCGGTCGCCTTTATCCCATGCTTGCCTCATCAGGCTGATTATTAGGAGAAATAATTATTAGGGTGATTGGTGTTACTTCTGTTAAATTCAAGCCATACTACTATAATCAATTGTCCTTAACAAAAGTGCAGATTTATGTGCACTAAGAAGTAATCGAATGTGCCATATGGCTAACCTATAGTCCAGTCATAACTGTCCTTATTCGTGCTATAAGTTTCAATTTAAATAATTAAATAAAAACAATGATACTTTAATCACAGATGAGTTAAGTTTACTTGTTACTAGTTAACGTTACTTAATAAAATTAAGTTCAGTTTACTTCAGCCAAGTAAGTAGGTTTACTTAGAAAAAGCATGCAAACTGATTGCCTTCTAAGTAATCTAAGTAAGGTCAACTAATTCAATTTAACTGTGCATTTTTGTTATTTTTAGTGGCATTTTTGCCCCGAGCCCCCCTAAATTTCTGACCCTGACCATGGCACCACAAAAATCTATTCTTTGAAATGCACTCTTAGAAGAACCTTGTAGTGACATGAAAATAGTAACATGAATATGGTAATCATTTTGTAACATCTCGGTACAATGGTACAAAACATGATATGATTTCTCCTTGTACTTTATGCCTTAGTATTTAACTATTTTTATTCTGTTTAAACATGTAATGTGGCATGACGTGGATTTGTTACCAGCCGGTCAACAGTATGTCGAGGATGATGATGCTCTGATAGAAGAAATCACAAAGGCTCTTCCACAAGGATCAGATTCACATCGACACTATAACGGCGTCAGCTGGAGTTTGAAATAAAGATTGAGAAGGTCGAGGAGCCGGTAGATGAGAAACCCAGAAACCACGGGACCTGCACCCCTGGAATCTACGCCTCTGTTTTCCAGACAGACAGATAACTACCAGAGACACAAACACTTGCACAGCTTGTAGGAACCAAACAGCTGTGGTCAGTACGCCACTGGAACATGCACCTGAATTTTTAGTAAAGTTTTTTTTGTGGGTCACAACCCAAATGTGGGTCTCAGATTTGTTGCAAATAATGCAAATAATAAAATTCACATTACTGTAGTCATAAATAGCAAAATAAATAGACTTTAAAAGGGAGGAAAGGCTTCTTATATCTTTTGTTGTTGGCGTCGAAGGCGCATACGTCCATTCAAACTCTTTTGTATTTTGGTGAAAATGCACCCATCACTTGGTAGAAGCTCGTCAGATTAGATAGTTGACAACATGGACAGTTTGTGTGAGCAACTCATCCTTAAAAACCATCAACAAAATTACACAAGGTCAAAGAACATTTTAGTTTACTTTTGTATGGATCTCAGTACTGTGCATGTTCAATTTCAAATGAGGCAAATTAAACTTCAGACATGCAGCAATGTTTTTGTTGGAAAACAGCGGCTTCCTTCGTGGTGTCCTGCCATGAACACCATACCTGTTTAATGTTTTCTGTATAGTAGACTCATGAACAGAGATGTTAATCAGTCCCAATGATTCCTTCAATCTTTATCTGTCACTCTAGGGTTCTGTTTTACATCATTGAGCATTCTGCGGTGTGCCCTTTGAGTCATCTTGTCTGGATGGCCACTTCTAGAGAGAGTACCTATAGTACTAAGTCGTCTCCATTTATAGACAGTTTGTCTAACTGTGGAGAGATGAATATCTACACTCTTCCAGATAACTTTGTAACCCTTTCCAGCTTTATGCAAAGGTTTTCTGAGATCTCTTTTATGCGAGGCATGGTCCACGTCAGCAGATGCTTCTTGTGAATAGCAAACTCTAAAAAAAAATTGTTTGAGAGCTTTTTATAAGTCAAAGTAGCTCTAACCCACACCTCCAATTTGGTTTCATTCATTTGATGCCAGGCTTACCAACTCCTGACTCTAATTTGCTTTTTATTTTATTTTTTAACCTAGGGGTTCACATACTATTTCCACAGCACTGTGAATGTTTCATGGGGTGTGTTTAATGTGTATATATATATATATATATATATATATATATATATATATATATATATATATATTACAGTTCTGTGCAGAAGTTTTAGGCACTTGGGAAAAATGTTGCATAGTGAGGATGTCTTCAAAAAATAATGCCATAAATAGTTTTCATTTATCAATTAACATCATACAAAGTCCAGTAAACATAAAAAAAACTAAATCAATATTCGGTGTGACCACCTTTGCCTTTAAAACAGCCCCAATTCTCCTAGGTACACCTGGACACAGTTTTTCTTGGTTGTTGGCAGATAGGATGTTCCAAGCTTCTTGGAGAATTTGCCACAGTTCTTCTATCTATTTAGTCTGTCTCTTCGTGTAGTCCCAGACTGACTCAATATTCAGTGGGGGGCTCTGTGGGGAACATGCCATCTGTTGCAGGGCTCCCTGTTCTTCTGTTCTATTCTATTTGTAAAAGTAATGTTTAGGAGTCTAAAATGTATATTTCACATTGACACACTCAAGCTGAAAATATAAATAACCATTTTAAGACAAATGTTTTGTGAAGCATCTTATGTGCCTAAGACTTTTGCACAGTACTGTATGTATGTATGTATGTATGTATGTATATATATATATATATATATATATATATATATATATATATATATATATATATATATATATATATATATTTGTTTGTTTGTTCTCATACTTGTTTTGAATGATTTTATCAGCAAAAGACTTTTCTGTTGTTATAATTTGTCTAAACTGCAAAGTGATACAGAACTAAAATAATTCAAATCAACAGATTATTTATTTATTCACACCAATGTAATTTCTAACCAATGGAACTTGTTTGGAATATCATTATAGCCCATTAAAATACCAATCTGCCAGTCATCTTGTATGTCTGAGATAAAAGTTGAGAAATAATGTTTATTTCCCAGATTAAAAGTTTTAGTGAGGTGAAAAGACAAACGCTTTAGAAATGTTTATATATGTATTTAAGCGCGAATGTATTTTCCCAGTGTTTTTATTTTTTCTCTCGCCCAATTATGGTGTTGATATTGTTTTTGTATTTTCTTTATAATGTATATAATTAACAGTTTTACGATGTTGTCTTTTAGCATTTTGATAACTTTGGATTTCTGTATGGGAGGCTTTTATTTTGGCAGATGTTCCACCAAATATCCGCCCTGTTCTGAGCATGCGCATAGAAGAAGCAATGGTCGTTTTTTAGTTTTTCTATACATGAATGTAAATAAAGAGTGTTTGGACAAAACGATGTTACAGAGTCAGATCTCCGCGATCATGGACGTGCTGGCGAAAGCGGCGGTGGCGGAGATCAGTCAACTGCTGCAGGAGGATTCTGCTGCTCTTCATCAGGAGATCCAGAGGAGAAACGAGGAGATCCAGGGACTGAAGACTCGACTGCTCCTCACGGAGACTAAACTACAGAGAGTCACTGCGAACAGATGCTCAATCGGCGTTCAGGTGGAGATGATGATGATGGACACGAGTAAGTGTGAACTGGTGCACCTTCATGTTGTTCCAAAAGATGTTAGGACAGTCTCAGTCACCATTCACTTTCATTGTATAGGAAAATAATGACATTCTGCTTAAGATCTCCTTTTGTGTTCCACTGAAGAATGTCAAACAGGATTACACTGTAAACCCTAATGTTGTCATTTACAATCAATATGTCTTAAAGCTGTACTACGTACGATATTTTTTTTTTTTGGTTAAAAATGAACAAATTGCTATTATTGATTGAGAACATAAACAATCAGTGTTCAAAACAATGTCCTTACCTTACCCCGATTCACTATACAGCCTATAAACATGATTTGTGTTGTGAGCTGTCGGGTCGGATTTGGCGCGAAATCGCATCTTTGAATCGAAAATTACTCGTGTGTTAACCGATCGTGATGTATCTGTATTGTTGGGGGAAGTTACTGTGACATGTTTACTAATATTTATGACTTCTTGCAATTGTTATATTGCATATACGCATATTATTTTCATGTTTCATGAAGTATATTTTATCCCCATCACTATTATATCCTCGTTTTATGTTTTTAATTTAAGGTGTTATTGTGTGTACTGTATAAACATACTATTGTAGTATAACGGTTCTTTTGCATTATCAATTAAGGCTGTATAATATAATATAAAAATAATAAAGTCTTCCATTTAACTCGTATCAACCGTATCACAAGTTTGACCTCTTAAACTGATAAGTGTAGAACAATACAAACATTAATAGTAGATAAAACATTTGAATAATCATATTAACATATACTGTTAGTGATTGAGGTGATTGAGTCCCCTGTTCTCTATGTAAAAGCTCAGAAAAGTGCTAGAAGTGTAAATTCATTCATTTAAAATATGTAAATACGAGTGTTGTTTATCTTCATCAAAGCAAGTAATATTTCAGTTTTAATAGTTTGATCGTATAACATAATATCAACATGAAAATAGCACATTACGACTCCAGCTCTGAACATCTCCAGTCATGATCACACACAGGTGATGATGTCCAGGTAAGCTCAAATCATGAGATTCATCCACCGGAAGAGCAGTGCCGAAACACGACTGACGTAAAGCGTTCTTACGCAAATTGATTGCAGTTTTAAGTTTCAACCACAGATGTCGCTAGAGAGCACAAAGTTATGTAGTGCAGCTTTAAATTAAACATTACTTGAAATGTCAAGTTCTGTTAAATAGCCAGTTTAAAGTAATAACTCAAACTATTGAGTACAAAATTGAGGCTATGTGTAACGCGTTTTTGGATTTGAGCTAATTTTCTTCTTTACACATGTTAAAATATGTAAATAATTGCTGTATGCTGTATTTTTGGAGTGCACTCTAGTACACACATGAATTAGTAGTGCCTGCAATTAATTGAATGGAGCCGAATTCTGATTTCACAGGAATATCTCAGATTTCATTGAAATATGGTCAATATTTTTTGTTTTACCCTATTCACCTGTAGTGTCACCCAATAGGTGAAAACAGATGTACTGAGTCCCGATGTCCCTTACAGAGGACATTAAAGAAATCGGTGTCTTTCTTATAGGCTAAAAGAAAAGAAAATCCTGCTTTGAAACTCTCTACATTTTTCTTGAGGTGTTTACACTGATGAGCCAAAACATTATGACCACTCACAGGTGAAGCGAATAACATTGATCATCTCCTAACAAGGCCACATGTCAAGGTCTGGGTAGATTAGATGGTAAGTGAACAATCAACGTGTTAAAGGGCAAAATTGTTATGGCCATACAACTGGGTCAGAGCATCTCTGAAACATCAAAGCTTGTGGGGTGCTCCCGGTCACAGTGATGAGTACCTACCGACAGTGGTCCGAGGAGGGACAAACCACAAACCGGCGACAGGGTGTTGGGCGCCCAAGGCTCATCGACGCGTGAGGGCAATGAAGGCTATCCTGTCTGGTCCGAACCAACAGAAGGTCTACTGTGACACAAGTCACAGTTACTGGAGGAATGTGTCACAACACACAGTGCATCGCAGCTTACTGCATATGGGGCTTCGTAGCCGCAGACCGGTCAGAGTGCCCATGCTGACACCTGTCCACCATCGAAAGCACCTATAATGGGCACTTAAGCATCGGAACTGGACTTTGGTAGGTCCAGAAGTGGAAGAAGGTGGCCTGGTCCGATGTGTCCCATTTTCTTTTACATCACGTGTACGTGTGCGCCGTTTACCTGGGGAAGTGATGGCACCAGGATGCAGTGTGGGAAGACAACAAGCCGTTTGAGGGAGTGTGATACTCTGGGCAATGTTCTGCTGGGAAACCCTGGGTCCAGCCATTCATGTGGACGTCAGTTAGACAAATGCCACCTACCTAAACATGGTTGCAGACCAGGTACACCCCTTCATGGCAATGGTATTCCCTGATGGCAGTAGCCTCTTTCAGCAGGATAATGCGCCCTGCCACACTGCACACATTGTTCAGGAATGGTATGAGGAGCGTGATGAAGAGTGCAAGGTGTTGCCCTGGCCTCCAAATTTCTCAGATCTCAATCCGATTGAGCATCTATGGGATGTGCTGGACTAACAAGTCCGATCCAGCATATTAAACACATAGTCATAATGTTTTGGCTCATCTGTGTATGTAACAGCAATGTCATGAAAGACACTAATATTCAATAAAAAATTACATTTATTCATCGCGATTCTTTTGCCAAGTATTATAGCTGAGTAGCCAAACCGTTCTGATCTTTACTATTTAAATGGTCTGTAGCAACTGACCACATATAAAATTCCATTGATGTGTGTTTAGCTTTTTTTATATTATAAGCTAATGTTTATAATGATTGAGATAAACGTCTTAATCACATATTAACCTGTCCTTCTCTGCAGGTGTGATGGCAGATTTTGAAGAATCGCACCAGGTAAAGGCCATCGCAACTAGTCCAGTAAAGGAGATCTCTGAGGAGAAACCGCTTTTTTCACAGACACAGGAGATAAATGTGCTCCATCTGAAACGAGAGGAGACAACAGCACCCTTCAAACCCTCACAAGAGACGTCCCGAGCTCAGCAGAGCACCGCAGAGGATGAAGAGTTCAGTGGACTGGAGCTTGAGATGAAGATCGAACAGGTGGAAGAACTTGTTGATCAGAAACTGAATCAAGTTCAAGCCGAGCACAGGAGCGAAGTGCAAAACCACTGTGGAATAGATGATGGAGACTCTCATGTATGGTTGTCAGGAGGCGATCCAGGCAAAGCGTTTGACGATCCAGAGAGTCTTATTGATCCAGAGCAACATTCCCAGAGTTTTACAGATCCGTATGTCTCGCAGGTGTTGATGGAAGAGCCAATGAGCTCTCAGTCGACGTCCGGTTTATTCGGTTCTGGTGTTGTGCTGGAAAACGTGAGCTTTAATGCAGCTCAAAATAAAGACATTGAATACGGCTTGAATCTTCTAAACGCTCCACGACAGAATTCCCATCAACCTTTACCCAGCGTATCAGACTCAACAGCGTTCAGCCGACATCTGCCTTTGAATTCCTCCTCAAGTGTGCCTAAAACAACCACACAGAGTGTATTTATAGACCTTCCGCGACACAGCGCGAGGCCAAAACCGTTCCGATGTGAAGAATGTGGCAAACGCTTCACACAGAAAACACGACTGATAACGCACAGGCGGATACACACGGGCGAAAAACCCTTCCGTTGTCAGCTGTGTGGTAAGATGTTCTCGCGACAGGACAGCTGTCTCAGACACGTACGTCTGCACAGAGATGGTAAACGTGCACACGTAACTCTTTTATCGTGAATCGTGTTTAAAGTTCTTAGAATTGTTACTTTGTTTAAATGTTACATTTTGTCCCATTAAATATTCATTTTGTATCTCTGCTCTAATGCTAAAAGGAATAGTTCACCTGAAAATGAAAATTCTGTTATCGTTTACTCGCCCTCATGTTGTTCCAAACCCGTATGATCTTCTCACTTCTGTGGAACACATAAGGAGATGTTTTGCAGAATGTTCACGCTGCTCTTTTCCATGCAACGACTGTGAAGGTGGACGGATGATGACAAGCTCCAAAAAGGACAAAATACCACAAAATAACTACACAAGTGTGAATGTGAGTGAATGATGACAGAATTTAAACTCTTGGGTGAACTGTCCCTTGAAGTGCCGGTATATACACTAGAGGTGTAACGGGTCAAATTTCTCACGGTTCGGTTTGTATCACGGTTTTAGAGTCATGGTTTCGATACGGTTCGGTATTTATGTTCAGGTGAAAAAAAAAATATTACTGTCAAATCCAAAGTAAAAATATTCTGTTTGGTAACAGACACTTCAAGAGATTTGCCCTCACTACAAATCATCATGGTTTTACTACAGTAACCATAGTTTAACCATGGTATTTGTAGTAAAATCATAGTAGCCACAAAATCAACATGGTTACTGTCATGGTTACTATATGGAAACTACAGTATTACTGTTGTAAAACTATGGTTAATTGTATCAAAACTATGATTTCTTTCAAGAAAACCATGGTGACAGCAATCATTGTTACTTCAGCTACATGCATCAACATAAGTGCATTTCAAACTCAACTCAACGTATATTCAACGTTCAGAATCTGTACATCACTATAGAAGGAATAAACTTGCTATTAAAATGAATACGAGAATGGATGTCGTAACACCAACAATCATCCATGCGATTATCTAATCAGCCAATCGTGTAGCAGCAGTGCAGTGCATGAAATCATGCAGATACGGGTCAGGAGCTTCAGTTAATGTGCACATCAACCATCAGAATGGGGAAAAATGTGATATCGGTGATTTGGAGCATGGCATGATTGTTGGTGCCAGACGGGCTGGCATTAGCAAGTGCATTAGGTATCATGAACTAGCAATGTTTTTCACAGCATTTATTAATCTTGGTAAATGTGACTTAATTAAAATTGTATAATTCATTGTTTGTTCATGTTAGTTCAAAATGCATTAACTAATATTAATATATAAAAGCAATAAGTATAACAAGTGTATTATATGTTGATGTCAGTAGTGGCTCATGACCACAAATATAGGTGGGACGGGTTTTAAAAAAATATTATTTTTAACTCATTATTCAAACACAAACGCGCCGACACAATATGTGGTGTCCTCGCATTATTCCACCACAAGGTGGCACTCTTAGAACATAATGTTGATTCTAATATTCTAAATAAGAACGCTTTACCTTGAAATGTTCAAAATCTAAATCAAATGTTATTTTATAATGTTAAATGTTGTTGAAGAACCCCAGGGAGGTGAGAGAGAGAGAAACAGAACTATCTACATGCCATTTACACCTTTCCACAGTACTAAAAAACTAAATCCTTTATAATGATAATAATGTTTTAAATCACAGTCAAGTTTCAAGAGCCAAGCCTTCTTGACATACAATTTGTCATCATAAAAATACACAATGTCTTATCACCTTCGCTTATCTTTTGATTGCCAACTGTTTTTTATGCTTTGCTTGTCAGGACCACGTTTGAGCGTGAATTTGTCGAAAATTTGCAGCTGACTCAATGGGTCTTAATGAGGGTTGCTGCAGTACCATGTTTGACCACAGATTTCCATTGGAAAAACAGAGGGGCGCTGTAGAGTTCAGGAGGGCAGCAGACTCTCTGCCCCACATGCTTGTATATCTGTATTAAACACTGTGTGATGAAGCTTTCAGCTACTTTACAACTTAAAAATAGGACAAAGATTTATACTAGGCCTGCTTGTAAATACACATGTCAGCATTTTGAACACATTTACGGGTAAACAAATTACATTGTTGGATGTATGTTTGCAAGTGGATGAATATTTAATATAGATGAGCCACTCCTGGTTGAAATAAACATTAACCAAGATTAATAACTGCTGTAAAAGTATTGTTCAACTGTTAGTTCATGTTAAACCTGAAGTCATTTCTGTGCCACAGAACGGAATTTAAAAAAGAATGTTTTCAAAACAGCTTTCTTAGTCAAATTAAAGGGACAGTTCACCCAAAAATAACAATTCTCTCATCGTTTACTCACCCTCATGTCATCCCAGATGTGTATGACTTTCTTTCTTCAGCTGAACACAAATGAAGATTTTTAGAAGAATATTTCAGCTCTGCAAGTGAATGGTGACCAAAACGTTGAGGCTCCAAAAAGCACATAAAGGCAGCATAAAAGTAATCCAGGTGGTTAAATCCATGTCTTCTGAAACCAGAACAAAATTATTTATGCATTTGTTTTTTATATGCATATAAATATTTTTTAAATGCATTTTTATTTTATAGCTTGTAGAAGTTTTGTTTGTGAGCTATTTATTTTGGTTTGGGAGAGTCAAGAAGAATGGGTGCTAACTTTGTCACCTTGAAACTTTTTTTATTATTTTCTGCTACAATCACATTTTGTAATTATAATAAAAACTATGAGTGAATCTAAAATAATTCCTGTTGTATCTTACTGACCCACTGATGACAGTTATAGAAACAGTTTTTTCATGGTCAACAAAGACAAATAAAATGTCAATCAGCATAAAATAAGTGAAATTGTCACATAAAGATAAGACTAAAGCAGATAGCAGATGACTGTCAAGGAAACAGAGATAAAAGGAAGCAAAAGGTATATTATATAGTAATCGTCCTAACCTTGCACCGATACGGCGCCCCTGCATATGGTTTGTCAGAGGTAAAAGCTGAGAAATAATGTTTATTTCCCAAATGAAATGTATTAGTGAGGTAAAAAAGACAACAGCTTTAGAGATGTTTAGAATTTGAGTGTGTATGTAATTTTCCAGTATCTTTATTTTAGATTTCTTGTGCTCTCAATACATATTTGAATATTAAAATAAATCATATAACCATGTTTCATTTAGCAAACAGTGTTACCTAACTCCTTATCCTCAGTATTGGAGTGTCATTATTTACAGCTGCCCTTGTCTCTCACCATTGTTAGCATACTGGATGTCCTGCTCTT
>NC_059349.1:54517439-54572439 GCF_019703515.2 Myxocyprinus asiaticus | reverse complement strand
AAGGATTTTTGGCATTTCACCCTCTACAGTGCACAATATAGTTAAAAGAGTCAAGGAATCTGGTCAAATCTCGGTGCGTAAAGGGCAAGACCAAAACCACTTCTGAATGCGCATGATCTCTGATCCCTCAGATGTCACTGACTTAAAAAACATCATTCATCTGTAATGGATTTCATGAACATGGGCTTGGGATTACTTTATTAAACCTTTGTTAGACAACACCACTCGCTGCTGCATCCACAGAAGCAAGTTAAGACTTTACTATGTAAAGGAGAAGCCATACATCAACACTGTCCAGAAGCGCTGCCGACTTCTCTGGGCTCGGTCTCATCTTAGATGGAAAGTAGAACAGTGGAACTGTGTTTTTTGGTCTGATGAGTCCACATTTCAAATAGTTTTTGAAAAACACAGCAGTCGTGTTATCCGGGCCAAAAAGGAAGAGGATCATCCAAGCTGTAATTAGCATCAGGTCCAAAAGCCAGTGTCTGTATGGGCCAGGGGTGTGTCAGTGCCCATGGTATGGGTAACTCACACATCTGTGAGAACACCATGAATGCAGACAGATATGTACAAATTTTGGAGCAACATACAGTTGTGCTCAAAAGTTTGCATACCCTTGGAGAATTGGTAATATATGTACCATTTTTAAAGAAAACAGGCAAAAGTGAGTGAGCAGGCAAAACACATTTCTTTTATTTCTTATGGGATTCATATTCAACTGTAGGTTATAACAGAATGGCACAATCATAAAACAAAACATGGCAACAAAGAAAAAAATGAAATGACCCCTGTTCAAAAGTCTGCATACCCTTAGTTCTTAATACTGTGTATTGCCCCCTTTAGCATCAATGACAGCGTGCAGTCTTTTGTAATAGTTGTCTATGAGGCCCCAAATTCTTGCAGGTGGTATAGCTGCCCATTCGTCTTGGCAAAATGCCTCCAGGTCATGCAAAGTCTTTGGTCGTCTTGCATGAACCGCACGTTTGAGATCTCCCCAGGGTGGCTCGATGATATTAAGGTCAGGAGACTGTGATGGCCACTCCAGAACCTTCACCTTTTTCTGCTGTAATCACTGGAGGGTCAACTTGGCCTTGTGCTTAGGGTCATTGTCATGCTGGAAAGTCCAAGAGCGTCCCATGTGCAGCTTTCGTGCAGAAGAATGCAAATTGTCTGCCAGTATTTTCTGATAACATGCTGCATTCATCTTGCCATCAATTTTCACAAGATTCCCCGTGCCTTTAGAGCTCACACCCCCAAAACATCAGTGAGCCACCACCATGCTTCACAGAGGGGATGGTATTCTTTTCACTATAGGCCTTGTTGACCCCTCTCCAAACATAGCACTTATGGTTGTGACCATAAAGCTCTATTTTGGTCTCATCACTCCAAATTACAGTGTGCCAGAAGCTGTGAGGCATGTCAAGGTGTTGTCGGGCATATTGTAAGCGGGCTTTTTTGTGGCATTGGCGCAGTAAAGGCTTCTTTCTGGCAACTCGACCGTGCAGCTCATTTTTGTTCAAGTATCGTCGTATTGTGCTCCTTGAAACAACCACACCGTCTTTTTCCAGAGCAGCCTGTGTTTCTCCTGAGGTTACCTGTGGGGTTTTCTTTGTATCCCGAACAATTCTTCTGGCAGTTGTGGCTGAAATCTTTCTTGGTCTACCTGACCTTGGCTTGGTATCAAGAGATCCCTGAATTTTCCACTTCTTAATAAGTGATTGAACAGTACTGACTGGCATTTTCAAGGCTTTGGATATCTTTTAATATCCTTTTCCATCTTTATAAAGTTCCATTACCTTGTTACGCAGGTCTTTTGACAGTTCTTTTCTGCTCCCCATGGCTCAGTATCTAGCCTGCTCAGTGCATCCACGTGAGAGCTAACAAACTCATTGACTATTTATACACAGACACTAATTGCAATTTAAAAAGCCACAGGTGTGGGAAATTAACCTTTAATTGCCATTTAAACCTGTGTGTGTCACCTTGTGTGTCTGTAACAAGGCCAAACATTCAAGGGTATGTAAACTTTTGATCAGGGCCATTTGGGTGATTTCTGTTATCATTATGATTTAAAAAAGAGCCAAACAACTATGTGATAATAAATGGCTTCATATGATCACTATCCTTAAATAAAAGACAGGGTTTTTTTGCATGATCAGTCACATTTTCAAAATCAATGCCAAAATTTCACAATTTTTGCCAGGGTATGCAAACTTTTGAGCACAACTGTATACTGCCATCCAGCACCGCCTTTTCCAGGGACGTCCCTGCATTTTCCCTGCAGGACAACTTCAAACCACATACTGGCCGAATAAGCAGAGAGTGCGGGTGCTAGATTGGCCTGCCTGCAGTCCTGACCATCTCCAACTGAGAATGTGTGGCGCATTACGAAGCACCACACGGCAACAAAGACCCCGTACATTTGTGCAGCTGAAGACCTGCATAATGGATGAATGGGGGAAAATTCCACTTTTTAAACTTAAACTTGTGTCTTCAGTGCCTAAATGCTTAACAAGTGTTATTAGAAGTAATGTTTCACAGTGGTAAACACTCAACTGTCCCAACTTTTATGGAGCGAGTTGCAATCATCTGATTTGAAATGACTGTACATTAAAAAAAATTGAAACAATGAAATTCACAAGGTAAAACATGGTACAAGGAATAATGTGTAGTTGTAGTGCTTTCAATATAGCAAAGCGTGAATATAATTTACAAATCACTCATTTTTGTTTTTATTAGCATTTTTCATACAGTCCCAACCTTTTCGGAATTGGGGGTTGTAATTCAGGGGTATTTTATTTAAATTTAAATGTTATTATATTTCATTATATTTGTAACTATTTTATTAGTTGTAGTAGTATTAGTATTATTATTTCAGTGTTGTAAATGGGACACATTGGTCACAATAATTTTTTTTTTTTTTTTTTTTTTTTAAATAATGTATATAATTAACAGTTTTACGATGTTGTCTTTTAGCATTTTGATAACTTTGGATTTCTGTATGGGAGGCTTTTATTTTGGCAGATGTTCCACCAAATATCCGCCATGTTCTGAGCATGCGCAGAGAAGAAGCAATGGTCGTTTTTTAGTTTTTCTATACATGAATGTAAATAAAGAGTGTTTGGACAAAACGATGTTACAGAGTCAGATCTCCGCGATCATGGACGTGCTGGCGAAAGCGGCGGTGGCGGAGATCAGTCAACTGCTGCAGGAGGATTCTGCTGCTCTTCATCAGGAGATCCAGAGGAGAAACGAGGAGATCCAGGGACTGAAGACTCGACTGCTCCTCACGGAGACTAAACTACAGAGAGTCACTGCGAACAGATGCTCCATCGGCGTTCAGGTGGAGATGATGATGATGGACACGAGTAAGTGTGAACTGGTGCACCTTCATGTTGTTCCAAAAGATGTTAGGACAGTCTCAGTCACCATTCACTTTCATTGTATAGGAAAATAATGACATTCTGCTTAAGATCTCCTTTTGTGTTCCACTGAAGAATGTCAAACAGGATTACACTGTAAACCCTAATGTTGTCATTTACAATCAATATGTCTTAAAGCTGTACTACGTACGATATTTTTTTTTGGTTAAAAATGAACAAATTGCCATTATTGATTGAGAACATAAACAATCAGTGTTCAAAACAATGTCCTTACATTACCCCGATTCACTATAAAGCCTATAAACATGATTTGTGTTGTGAGCTGTCGGGTCGGATTTGGCGCGAAATCGCATCTTTGAATCGAACATTACTCGTGTGTAAAGATGCATGAAAAAGTGAATGGTGACTGAGACTAACATCGTGCCTAATCTCATTTTGTGCTCCACTGATGAATGTCATGCAGGTATGGAACAAATGAATCCACAAAAACATTCCAAAGATCCTGGAAACCCATTTAATGTCTTCAAGCAGGGGGACCCCCTCCTAAAATATATAAAGTTGGCTAAATATTTTTGTGTATAAAGACCAGAGGAATAAGTAAAACATTTTAAGTGTGGTATTATTAAAATATTGTCTGTAGGGATGCACCGATGTATCGGCCAATTATTGACCATTTAAAACGATCAGTTTCGGTTATAACCATTGATATAAACCGGCAATATCAACCATCGGTTTTTCATATCAGTGTTTTAATGCTTATGATCTCGTGAGCATGAAAATTTTATGTTTTTAGTTAATTGTGCAATTTTTTTTATTTTTTTATTATTATTACTCGTATTTACAGTTGATGTCAGAAGTTTACATACACTTAAGCTGAAGTCATTAAAACTCATTTTTAACCACTCCACAGATTTAATATTAGCAAACTATAGTTTTGGCAAGTCGTTTAGGACATCTACTTTGTGCATGACACGAGTAATTGTTTACAGACAGATTGTTTCACTTTTAATTGACTATATCACAATTCCAGTGGGTCAGAAGTTTACATACACTAAGTTAACTGTGCCTTTAAGCAGCTTGGAAAATTCCAGAAAATGATGTCACACCTTTAGACAATTAGCCAATTAGCTTCTGATAGGAGGTGTACTGAATTGGAGGTGTACCTGTGGATGTATTTTAAGACCTACCTTCAAACTCAGTGCCTCTTTGTTTGACATCATGGGAAAATCAAAAGAAATCAGCCAAGACCTCAGAAAAAAAATTTATGAACCACCACAAGTCTGGTTCATCCTTGGGAGCAATTTCCAAATGCCTGACGGTACCACGTTCCTCTGTACAAACAATAGTATGCAAGTATAAACCCCATGGGACCACGCAGCCATCATACCGCTCAGGAAGGAGACACATTCTGTCTCCTAGAGATGAACGTAGTTTGGTCCGAAAAGTGCAAATCAATCCCAGAACAACAGCAAAGGACCTTGTGAAGATGCTGGAGGAAACAGGTAGACAAGTATCTATATCCACAGTAAAAAACGAGTCCTATATCGACATAACCTGAAAGGCTGCTCAGCAAGGAAGAAGCCACTGCTCCAAAACCGTCATAAAAAAGCCAGACTACAGTTTGCAAGTGCACATGGGGACAAAGATCTTACTTTTTGGAGAAATTTTGATATTTTTTTTTTTAACTGTTTGGCCATATTGACCATTATGTGCACCAGTCCCTCCTGCAGCAAAGCACCCCCACGACATGATGCTGCCACCTCCATGCTTCACGGTTGGGATGGTGTTCTTCGGCTTGCAAGACTCACCCTTTTTCATCCAAATATAACAATGGGCATTATGGCCAAACAGTTTAATTCTTTTTTTCATCAGACCAGAGAACATTTCTCCAAAAAGTAAGCTCTTTGTCCCCATGTGCAATTGCAAACTGTAGTCTGGCTTTTTTATGGGGGTTTTGGAGCAGTGGCTTCTTCCTTGCTGAGCAGTCTTTCAGGTTATGTCGATATAGGACTCGTTTTACTGTGGATATAGATACTTGTCTACCTGTTTCCTCCAGCATCTTCACAAGGTCCTTTGCTGTTGTTCTGGGATTGATTTGCACTTTTCACACCAAACTACATTCATCTCTAGGAGACAGAATGCGTCTCCTTCCTGAGCGGTATGATGGCTGTGTGGTCCCATGATGTTTATACTTGTGTACTATTGTTTGTACAGATGAACGTGGTACCTTCAGGCATTTGGAAATTGCTCCCAAGGATGAACGAGATTTGTGGAGGTCCACAATTGTTTTTTCTGAGGTCTTGGCTGATTTCTTTTGCTTTTCTCATGATGTCAAGCAAAGAGGCACTGAGTTTGAAGGTACGCCTTAAAATACATCCACAGGTACACCTCCAATTCAGTACACCTCCTATCAGAAGCTAATTGTCTAATTGTCTAAAGGTGTGACATCATTTTCTGGAATTTTCCAAGCTGCTTAAAGGCACAGTTAACTTAGTGTATGTAAACTTCTGACCCACTGGAATTGTGATATAGTCAATTAAAAGTGAAACAATCTGTCTGTAAACAATTGTTGGAAAAATGACTCATGTCATGCACAAAGTAGATGTCCTAAACAACTTGCCAAAACTATAGTTTGCTAATATTAAATCTGTGGAGTGGTTAAAAAATGCATTTTAATGACTTCAAACTAAGTGTATGTAAACTTCTGACTTCAACTGTAAATGGTCTGTAGCAACTGACCACATATAAAATTCCATTGATGTGTGTTTAGCTTTTTTATTTTATAAGCAAATGTTGATAATGATTGAGATAAACGTCTTAATCACATATTAACCTGTCCTTCTCTGCAGGTGTGATGGCAGATTTTGAAGAATCGCACCAGGTAAAGGCCATCGCAACTAGTCCAGTAAAGGAGATCTCTGAGGAGAAACCGCTTTTTTCACAGACACAGGAGATAAATGTGCTCCATCTGAAACGAGAGGAGACAACAGCACCCTTCAAACCCTCACAAGAGATGTCCCGAGCTCAGCAGAGCACCGCAGAGGATGAAGAGTTCAGTGGACTGGAGCTTGAGATGAAGATCGAACAGGTGGAAGAACTTGTTGATCAGAAACTGAATCAAGTTCAAGCCGAGCACAGGAGCGAAGTGCAAAACCACTGTGGAATAGATGATGGAGACTCTCATGTATGGTTGTCAGGAGGCGATCCAGGCAAAGCGTTTGACGATCCAGAGAGTCTTATTGATCCAGAGCAACATTCCCAGAGTTTTACAGATCCGTATGTCTCGCAGGTGTTGTCGGAAGAGCCAATGAGCTCTCAGTCGACGTCCGGTTTATTCGGTTCTGGTGTTGTGCTGGAAAACGTGAGCTTTAATGCAGCTCAAAATAAAGACATTGAATACGGCTTGAATCTTCTAAACGCTCCACGACAGAATTCCCATCAACCTTTACCCAGCGTATCAGACTCAACAGCGTTCAGCCGACATCTGCCTTTGAATTCCTCCTCAAGTGTGCCTAAAACAACCACACAGAGTGTATTTATAGACCATCCGCGACACAGCGCGAGGCCAAAACCGTTCCGATGTGAGGAATGTGGCAAACGCTTCACGCAGAGAACGCGACTGATAACGCACAGGCGGATACACACGGGCGAAAAACCCTTCCGTTGTCAGCTGTGTGGTAAGATGTTCTCGCGACAGGATAACTGTCTCAGACATGTACGTCTGCACAGCGGAAAGAGATGGTAAACGTGCACACAGAGACGACAACAAAAAACTCTGTTAACGTTCTTAGAAGTGTAACTGTATTGTGTACATTGTATGTTACATTTTATCCCTTAAAAAGGAATAGTTCACCCATAAATGAAAATTCGGTCATCATTTACTTACCCTTTTGTCGGTCTTCTGTGGAACTCAAAAAATGTTTAGCAGAATGTTCATGCTGTTCTTTTCCATACAACGACTTTGAAGGGGGACGGATGTTGTCAAGCTCCAAAAACACACAATAAAACTACACTGGTGTGAAGGTAAGTAAATGATGACAGAATTTAAACTTTTGGGTGAACTATCCCTTGAAGTGTTTATATGTGTGTAGCACGGAGGAGGGCGGGGCCGGAATGACACACGCCCAGACCCCAATCAGCCTGATGCGGTGAGCGAGGGATAAAGGTGACCGGATACGGCAGTTCGAGAGAGAGAGAGAGCTGTCCTGCATGTCTCTCTCTCTCGAACTACCATTTCCGGTCGCCTTTATCCCTTGCTCGCCTCATTAGGCTGATTGGGGCATGCATCATTCCGGCCCGGCCCCGCCCTCCTCCGTGCTACAATGTGGTAAATCTTTACGGTAAGGTTCAATTTGTTGACATTCATTACAGCATTTATTAATCTTGGTTAAGATTAATTCTTACTTTATCAAAATACTATTGTTCCCTGTTTGTTCGTATTAGTTCATAATGCATTAACTAATATTAATAATACATCTGGGAAATTTAACGCATTCATTTTTGCAGATTAATAGTTGACTGTTTAACGCATTAAATGAATGTAGTATGATTTTACGGCATGTATGCATTTATCAAAGATTTATACATGAAGACGTGTCTAAGTAACTCTATTCGCAAAAAAATTAACATTTTAACATATTAAAATAATTAAAATAAACGAATAACCATTTTTGCAAGTTCTTTGAGATAAATTATACATTTAAATATATTTGAGTATATATACATTTTGGTTTAATGTACCATGATTAATCGCGATTAATCACAGAAAACCATGCGATTAATTAGTTTGAAATTTTAATGGATTTACAAACCTAATTAATATATAATAACAATAAGAGTATTCAAGTATACAGGTATACAAAAATGTATTTGTATTTGTAGAAATAAACATTAACCAAGACTAATGCATGCTGTAGAAGTATTTTTCACTTTTAGTTCATGTTAAAGCTGAAGTGTGTAATTTCTGCACCACTGAACGGAATTTAAAAAGTTATGTTTTCAAGACAGGTTTCAAACAAACAGATAGTCCCGCCCCCAACTCGCGCCATTGGTTGAGGTGTTTCGAGTCTAGACGGGTCTCTCAAAACATACAGAGGAATTTGTATAGCACCACAGAGACACAGTGTTTAAAGTTTTCAAGAAAATTAACTATGAATGGCGTATACAGTAGTTGTCTCTGCATATTAATATTGGATTGGAGTAATTATTTTAATACCGAAAAAGTTACACACTTCAGCTTTAACTAATGTAGTTATGTTAACAGATACAACCGTATTGTAGAGTTACCATATACCTATAATTATGTAAAGAATAAGAATAGTATTTTTTGCAATGAATTTGACTTGTCGCAATTTACTTTTAGTAAATTACTCCCAAACATTTAAGGTTTTTTTATTTTTATTTACATTAAACATATTATCTTCTGACGGAAGGGACCCATTAAAAGTTTGATTTTTAAAGGTGATATTAATAACCTCCATTTACTGTCCTTATAAGATGTTTGTGTGCATAATCAAAATGCATTTTTTACACCTATGAAGTGACTTTCCTGTTCAGCTGACATCAACAAGCCCATATACAAGACATATAAACGCATCATGTTACGGATGTAAAATGGGTTGTGAACGCTGTTTCATATTGACCTTAAAGAAGATTTCACACTATGGAATTGCATTAAAACCAGTGTTGGGTAAGTTAAAAAAAAAAAAAAGTAATCCACTACAAATTACTAACTACTACTCTTAAATCAGATTACTGATTACTTCATTGAGAAAGTAATCACATTACTAATTACTTCTAAGTTACTTTCTAAAACACTTTTTCCGCTCAACAAATTGAAAATAATGTCTATTTTCTCCTTGTTCATCGTCGCACACCCCTCAGCTGTCACAGAAACGCAAACATATGTACATATGAATTCCTATTTTAATCAGAGGTAGACTGATATATCGGTTTCGCGATTAATCGGTACCAATAGTTGCTTTTTGGAACTATCGGTTATCTGCAAAAATGTATTCCGATAGTTGCCGATTAGTTTTTATTTTTTTTTAATTATTCCTCTGTGTTCCTCAGTCATTGACAATGTTCATATTTTGTTATTTTGATAAAGTATCTGAATTGAAGCAAAGACATGGAATGAAAAATGTGACTATATAGAAATGTGCCCCATCAACACATACTGTACATCTTGTCGCGAACTATCTTGTGAATAATAATAAACTTTATTCCTCATTAAACCTCATCTGGTAAAGTGTATATATATGCAAAATATACAACTTCATCTGGTGAATATATAGGCTATAAAATATTAATATAGAGCATTGCAAGAGAGCCAAGTCTACCTCATTTCAAAATAAGAGTCCCCGGTGTGTTTCGGGCTTGTTTTATGCATTATGCAACAAATTGTAATTGTTTCTGATTATTATTGGGATTTTGGTTGTACAATAAACTACATCTGGGATTTTATTTATTTAGGACTCTTGTCTGTGCTCTGTCATAGTAAGAAAAGTCTAAGAACATTTTTATAAATCGATTTTAAAAACTATCGGCCGATTAATCGGTTATCAGCCTTTTTCACCACCTTAGTTATCGGTATCGGCAAAACTCACTATCGGTCAACCTCTCATTTTAATTTTATTACACATAAATATATATATTTAATATTTGTAACCAAAGTAATGTACTTAAAATTAATTACTTTCACTGAAAGTCAGTAACTGTAATCTGATTACAATAATTAAAAATGTAATGCATTACATTACTTTTGTGCCTAAAAGTAATTCTATTACAGTAACTAATTACTTTGTAATCCAATAACACCCAACACTGATTACAACGCTGCAAACATAGTGCACACCAAGCTGTATTTCCAGTTAAAAGATAAAAGATTTAAAAAAAAATTATACTAAAAGATTTGAGATTTTTAACAATTATTTAAATTTGGGGGGGCCTGGGTAGCTCAGTGGTAAAAGACGAAATTGGCCTGGTTGCTAGGGAGGGTAGAGTCACATGGGGTAATCTCCTCGTGGTTGCTATAATGTGGTTCGTTCTCGGTGGGGCACGTGGTGAGTTGTGCGTGGATGCTATGTCTCCGTGGTAACGCGCTCAACAAGCCACGTGATAAAATGCGCGGATTGACGGTCTCAGACGCGGAGGCAATTGAGATTCGTCCTCCGCCACCCGAATTGAGGTGAATCACTATGCCACCACGAGGACTCAGAGCAAATTGGGAATTGGGCATTCCAAATTGGGGAGAAAAAGGGGAAAAATAAAAAAAATAATTTAAATTTGAACAATGAGTGTACATCTTAACATTTTCAGATTGTGCCTCGGGAAAACACTTTACCTTAATTACATGATTTGATGTTTCACTTTATTTGGCACTGTGGTGGTTTTATTTCTGTGAGCAAAAGTTTAAGATAATGAACAGTAACAAAATGACAAACTAGCAATAAAAAGCCAGACCAAGCTTGTTTTTTATTATTATTATTATTATCATCTAAATAAAGATACTGAACGTCTTCTGAAGTTCTTTTACATGTTTCATCTGAACCAAATTGACTTAAAAATGAAAATTCTGTAATTATTTACTCACCCTCAAGTTGTTACAAACACGAATGACATTCTCTCTTCCGTGGAACACAAAAAGGCGGAACGTCAGTCTCAGTCACCATTCACTTTCATTCTATGGTAAAAGATTAAATGTAAGTGAATGGTGACTGAGGCTGACATTCCACATTTTTGTGTTCCATGAAAGAGAGAATGTAATTCGGGTTTGTAACAACATGAGGGTGAGTAAATAATTACAGAATTTTCATTTTTGAGTGAACTGTTCCTTTTTAAGTTCATTGTTTGCCAGGTTTATTAGAAGATTTTCGCAAAAGATATTGCGTTTCCTCTGAACATCCTGTCTGGTTTATCTGCCCGAGCTGGATAGAGTGGCGGCGTAACAGACTCCTGCCGCTCTGAGCTTCCTGTTTGACAGGAAGTGAGACTGTAGATCTGGATTCTGGGTTTGGGTCTCTGCACACGGGTGGTAGGAAAGCATTTACAGTAGCGCTAACGGGGAGAGGGGGCAGGAAACCCCTCCGGGACGGAGGTTTAGCACTCAACTGCTCTCGCGGCTTCTTTTTGCTAGTCGTACTGAAATCACGAATCCCACTAGGGGGCGATAGAAACAACGAACTGGTTCTGTATATGGAAGGGAACTGGGTTCCGCTGGATGATGCTGGAAGTAACTCGTGTAGGTGAGTATCTGAGCTGGAGAGTGTCAGTTTTAGGGAAGGTAACTGGAGTAACGACTGACCTTGAAGGTCAGGTAAAGTATTCCTTCGGCTTTGTTGCCGCTCTTGTCCTGATTGGTTCCATTTGGGTTTGAAATCGGTTTTCTTTAATTGGCTAGCACTTTGAAAACTTCTGAGTGAGGAGGTGGTTTGATCCTCTTCATGACTTTCGTCATTCTCGTCCTTGTTGTCTTCTACAGATTCCTCAAAGTTCTTCTCATAGGTGTGGGTAAGATGGGCCAGGTTTTGAATGGCCAGCCAGGGTTCTGAGCGCAACCGTTGGCGGTACAAAGAACTGCTCCTCTGAAGCAAAGGAGACGCCATCTCACCACCTCGAAAATTGAAGATGTTTTCTCCCTCGGAGTTTGGCGAGCTGGTCTTCAGCTCGATATCTGAGGGAGACATACACGAGACGGGTGAGTTGTCAGGTGAGGGCGGAACATTCAGGTAACGTCGTGTCACGCTGCTGCCATCGCAGTTTAAATCTGTGGCGATGATGATGATGTCACGTCCTCTGGCTTGGCAGGCATCGAGCAACACCTGTAGAGTGTCCTGATGGTGGGCATTTATGGCATATACGAGAGCAGAAGCCCCGGCGTAGTCTTCCATACTCGGATCAGCGCCTGCTGCGATCAAAGCAGAAGCCACTTCTACCCCTGCCCGCTCCATACAGGCGTACATGAGGGCTGTACGGCCCGACTTGTCCTGTATGTTTGGGTCAGCCTGGTTATTAAGGAGAAACTGAATAAGTTTTAGCATAGTTGTTCCACACTGATCGCCCCGAAGAGCTCGGCAGGCGGCCAGCAGGGGTGTCTCTCCTCTCTGGTTGCGCTTGTTGACCTGGGCGCCTCCTTCCACCAACAGACGAACCAAACGCAGCTTGCCCAGTAGAGCGGCGGTGATGAGCGGAGTGCCATCCATCAGGTAATCTTGTGGTTCTGCCATGACTGGCACACTTGATTTGCTGAAATCAAATTCACAGCGGTGGTCAGTCGCTATATCAGATGTCCATGTACATTCAACCTTAAACCAGAGTTCAATTACTGAGTTTAAAATTATTTTGATATTTTCTTCTGGGGCTTAAAGTAAGAAACGTCATGTGGCGTAACCATCCGGAGACAGTTAAACAAAAATCAAAGTCTCATAAAAAGCTAAAGTTCTTGAAAAAGTATAATCTAGATTTGTAAAAGATTTCTCATCAGACAACCTGATTTAATGACCCTTATACATGAGTGTATACAAATTAATCGTTATTTTAAGAAAAAATATTAACTATTTTTCAAGTTATATACAGTTGTGCTCAAAAGTTTGCATACCCTTGGAGAATTGGTAATATATGTACCATTTTTAAAGAAAACAGGCAAAAGTGAGTGAGCAGGCAAAACACATTTCTTTTATTTCTTATGGGATTCATATTCAACTGTAGGTTATAACAGAATGGCACAATCATAAAACAAAACATGGCAACAAAGAAAAAAATGAAATGACCCCTGTTCAAAAGTCTGCGTACCCTTAGTTCTTAATACTGTGTATTACCCCCCTTAGCATCAATGACAGCGTGCAGTCTTTTGTAATAGTTGTCTATGAGGCCCCAAATTCTTGCAGGTGGTATAGCTGCCCATTCGTCTTGGCAGAATGCCTCCAGGTCATGCAAAGTCTTTGGTCGTCTTGCATGAACCGTAGGTTTGAGATCTCCCCAGAGTGGCTCGATGATATTAAGGTCAAGAGACTGTGATGGCCACTCCAGAACCTTCACCTTTTTCTGCTGTAACCACTGGAGGGTCAACTTGGCCTTGTGCTTAGGGTCATTGTCATGCTGGAAAGTCCAAGAGCGTCCCATGTGCAGCTTTCGTGCAGAAGAATGCAAATTATCTGCCAGTATTTTCTGATAACATGCTGCATTCATCTTGCCGTCAATTTTCACAAGATTCCCCGTGCCTTTAGAGCTCACACACCCCCAAAACATCAGTGAGCCACCACCATGCTTCACAGTGGGGATGGTATTCTTTTCACTATAGGCCTTGTTGACCCCTCTCCAAACATAGCGCTTATGATTGTGACCATAAAGCTCTATTTTGGTCTCGTCACTCCAAATTACAGTGTGCCAGAAGTTGTGAGGCGTGTCAAGGTGTTGTTGGGCATATTGTAACCGGGATTTTTTGTGGCATTGGCGCAGTAAAGGCTTCTTTCTGGCAACTCGACCATGCAGCTCATTTTTGTTCAAGTATCGTCGTATTGTACTCCTTGAAACAACCACACCGTCTTTTTCCAGAGCAGCCTGTGTTTCTCCTGAGGTTACCTGTGGGGTTTTCTTTGTATCCCGAACAATTCTTCTGGCAGTTGTGGCTGAAATCTTTCTTGGTCTATCTGACCTTGGCTTGGTATCAAGAGATCCCTGAATTTTCCACTTCTTAATAAGTGATTGAACAGTACTGACTGGCATTTTCAAGGCTTTGGATATCTTTTTATATCCTTTTCCATCTTTATAAAGTTCCATTACCTTGTTACGCAGGTCTTTTGACAGTTCTTTTCTGCTCCCCATGGCTCAGTATCTAGCCTGCTCAGTGCATCCACATGAGAGCTAACAAACTCATTGACTATTTATACACAGACACTAATTGCAATTTAAAAAGCCACAGGTGTGGGAAATTAACCTTTAATTGCCATTTAAACCTGTGTGTGTCACCTTGTGTGTCTGTAACAAGGCCAAACATTCAAGGGTATGTAAACTTTTGATCAGGGCCATTTGGGTGATTTCTGTTATCATTATGATTTAAAAAGGAGCCAAACAACTATGTGATAATAAATGGCTTCATATGATCACTATCCTTAAATAAAAGACCGTTTTTTTGCATGATCAGTCATATTTTCAAAATCAATGCCAAAATTTCACAATTTCTGCCAGGGTGTGCAAACTTTTGAGCACAAATGTGTGTGAGTGTGTGTGTGAGTGTGTGTGTGAGTGTGTGTGTGTGTGTGTGTGTGTGTGTGTGTGTGTGTGTATATATATATATATATATATATATATTACAATTATAATGAGTTTTTCTTGGAATTACTCCATTTGACCTAAACTAAAATTGCCTTTTAAAAAAGAAATAAAAGATTATTCTAGTTTTTTTTTTTAGACTTTTATTTTATTTATGTCTTTACTGTCTCTGGACGGTTACAAATCTTTTAATTTAAGCTCCAGAAAGAAGGAAAAAAAAAAAATAAAAAGAGCAAAATAACTTCAGAACAGAAATTTCAAAACATGCTAATCATAATGTGAAAATGTCAAGTGGTCTAACCATCAAGTTAAAAGTTTTCAAACATTTTTCAAGGTAAAAATATTTTTTTACAAATATCGAGAGTTTTTGATTTACGAATATCAAGAAGTTTTATTAGGGTTACTTCATTTGTCCTGAAAGATTATAAGAAATAGTATTAAATTGTTATTTCAAAATTAAGCCAACATTTAAAAATTCCAGCTTTTATTTTATTTACTTTTTTACTGTTACACCACATTATTTTCAAGCCCCAGAAAAAAATATCAAAAGGACTTTGAACTTTGTACTTTGCAGCATTTATTTCTTTATTTTAAATAACTTCAAAACTAAGTGTTACATCAATGACCCACAGATTGTTGCTGGCTCATGACACACCTCTCCTCAACAACACATGATTTGAGGGATCATTCATGTCTCTAACAGGACCACTTACACACTCAACCTTTAATACTTACTGTTAGAGGTTTGTTCTAATCAGTATTCGCAGTTGTAACATTGATTGTGAATAATGAACTCCCCTCTATCTCAGAGAAATTGCTACATGTGTGAAGCGCAACAGTGTGTTCAAAGTTGTAAATGGCCTCTGAGTTTGAAATGTCGAACACCACAACAAAAGCTGCTTTTATGATGCTTTGAAATGCCTTCATCTCTCTGGGTGTGCAGTCTATTTTAAACCAGACAAGAGCTTGAAAGAGCATGACGGTGCTATATGACGCTCTTCATTGAACACTCTTTCTATATGATAATCTCCAGTTCAATTTTAGTTGATTTAATCAACATGCATTATGACACTCTAGGCTATTTGCAGTATTTATGAAATAGATGCATGTATGTGTGATCCAGTTATCTGCACTGTTCTCGTTTTTACAGTATTAACTGGGTCTACAATTTCCTGAGATTGTATTTCTTTAATGACACATTTATTGGTTTATTAATGCTACATAACATTTTATTTAGCCTACATTTTGACTCAATCATGCTGGATTAAAATGAATATGTTTGTAATCCAGAGGTTCCATAAAACAACTGGATTATTGCATGTAAAATATAAAATATTATGGATATTGTATACTATATTAATGATATTATAACTTACCTGCAGAGTTTATCTCTTGACAGAAGCTGCGACCTGACCTGTAGCTGACAGAGCGCACATCTGAGATGAAACTGTGTGTGTGTGCGTGCGTGCGTGAGTGTGTGTGTGTGTGTGTGTGTGTTTGTTTGTGCGCGTGTGAGTGTGTGTGTGTGCGCGTGTGTGAGTGTGAGTATTTGTGTGTGTGTGTGTGTGTGTGTGCATGTGAGTGTGTGTATGCGAGTATTTATCACTGTGGGGACCAAATGTCCCCATAAGGATAGTAAAACCCGCACTTTTTGACGTTGTGGGGACATTTTGTCGGTCCCTATGAGGATAACAGCTTATAAATCACACTAAACAATGTTTTATTGAAAATGTAAAAATGCAGAAAGTTTTTTGTGAGGGTTAGGTTTAGGGGGAGGGTTAGGGTTAGGGGATAGAATCTATAGTTTGTACAGTATAAAAATCATTATGTCTATGGAGAGTCCTCATAATGATAGCTGCACCAACATGTGTGTGTGTGTGTGTGTGTGAGTGTGTGTGTGTGTTTAGGGGTAGGGTTAGGGTTAGGGGATAGAATCTATAGTTTGTACAGTATAAAAATCATTATGTCTATGGAGAGTCCTCATAATGATAGCTGCACCAACATGTGTGTGTGTGTGTGTGTGAGAGTGTGTGTGTGTGTGTGAGAGAGATGTGTGTGTGTGTGTCTGGAACCTCTTCATTTGGTAAATACTGAAATCAAACTATCTTAAAACACATGCACACTGACATGACAGAGTCTGAAACACGGACAACAGTATTAGCCTTTATTGGTTAGTGTGATCTCTACAAAGTCCATAACAGCAGATTTGTAAACACGGTCACTTGATTTTAGATAAATAATATATATATATAAATATACTCTGTTGAAGTCAGAAGTTTACATACACCTTAGCCAAATACATTTAAACTCAGTTTTCAATTCCTGACATTTAATCGTAGAAAACATTCCCTGTCTTAGGTCAGTTAGGATCACTATTTTATTTTAAGAATGTGAAATATCAGAATAATAGTAGAGAGAATGATTTATTTCAGCTTTTATTTCTTTCATCACATTCCCAGTGGGTCAGAAGTTTACATACACTTTGTTAGTATTTGGTAGCATTGCCTTTAAATTGTTTAACTTGGGTCAAATGTTTTGGGTATCCTTCCACATGATTCTCTCAATAAGTTGCTGGAATTTTGTCCCATTCCTCCAGACAGAACTGGTGTAAGTGAGTCAGGTTTGTAGGCCTCCTTGCTCGCACACGCTTTTTCAGTTCTGCCCACAAATTTTCTATCAGATTGACGACAGAGCTTTGTGATGGCCACTCCAATACCTTGACTTTGTTGTCCTTAAGCCATTTTGACACAACTTTGGAGGTATGTTTGGGGTCATTGTCCATTTGGAAGACCCATTTGCGACCGAGCTTTAACTTCCTGGCTGATGTCTTGAGATGTTGCTTCAATATATCCACATAATTTTCCTTCCTCATGATGCCATCTATTTTGTGAAGTGCACCAGTCCCTCCTGCAGCAAAGCACCCCCACAACATGATGCTGCCACCCCCATGCTTCACGGTTGGGATGGTGTTCTTCAGCTTGCAAGCCTCACCCTTTTTCATCCAAACATAACGATGGTCATTATGGCCAAACAGTTCAATTCTTGTTTCATTAGACCAGAGGACATTTCTCCAAAAAGTAAGCTCTTTGTCCCCATGTGCACTTGCAAACTGCAGTCTGGCTTTTTTATGGCAGTTTTTGAGCAGTGGCTTCTTCCTTACTGAACAGCCTTTCAGGTTATGTCGATATAGGACTCATTTTACTGTGGATATAGATACTTGTCTACCTATTTCCTCCAGCATCTTCACAAGGTCCTTTGCTGTTGTTCTGGGATTGATTTGCACTTTTCACACCAAACTACGTTCATCTCTAGGAGGCAGAATGCATCTCCTTCCTGAGCAGTATGATGGCTGCGTGGTCCCATGGTGTTTATACCTGACCTTGGCTTGGTATCAAGAGATCCCTGAATTTTCCACTTCTTAATAAGTGATTGAACAGTACTGACTGGCATTTTCAAGGCTTTGGATATCTTTTTATATCCTTTTCCATCTTTATAAAGTTCCATTACCTTGTTACGCAGGTCTTTTGACAGTTCTTTTCTGCTCCCCATGGCTCAGTATCTAGCCTGCTCTGTGCATCCACGTGAGAGTTAACAAACTCATTGACTATTTATACACAGACACTAATTGCAATTTAAAAAGCCACAGGTGTGGGAAATTAACCTTTAATTGCCATTTAAACCTGTGTGTGTCACCTTGTGTGTCTGTAACAAGGCCAAACATTCAAGGGTATGTAAACTTTTGATCAGGGCCATTTGGGTGATTTCTGTTACCATTATGATTTAAAAAGGAGCCAAACAACTATGTGATAATAAATGGCTTCATATGATCACTATCCTTAAATAAAAGACAGTTTTTGCATGATCAGTCATATTTTCAAAATCAATGCCAAAATTTCATAATTTCTGCCAGGGTATGCAAACTTTTGAGCACAACTGTGTGTGTATATATATGTATATATATGTGAGTGTGTGTGTGTATATATGTATGTGTGTGTGTGTGTGTGTGTGTGTGTGTGTGTATATATATATATATGCACTAAAAAACAAAATGAAGAAAACTGATAATTCCCTAATGTATTTGGCATGGGAAATACATTAAAAAAAGATCGAGAAAACGTTGAGAGAATTGAGTAGTTGAATTTTTCTCACTTAAATATTTATTGGAAATATATGGGAGACCACAAGCCAGATTCATGCATTATTAAAATAATAAATAGGCATAGAATAAAAATTTGTATGGCAAGTAGAAAGAAATAGCAGTGCGCAAATATTAATTTCCCCATTTTAACTGTTCATTGTGTATTTTCTATTCAATATTAGTCTGTTATTATCCAGATCGTTGTTGAAAATGTCTCTCGACTGCTAAGTCACGTGGTGCTTGTTGCTTTTCTCAGCGCTGGGCCAGATAAACCACTCACAGTCGTTTGTGATTACTGGTTAAGGCATATCTTAAATATAATTTTATACAAATTACTGGGATATACTTCCATTTAGATCTTACATTCTGATACTTTAAAAGTAACATATTAAAAAGATTACAATTTGTAATATACAAATAACTGCAGCAAGACAAAAAACGTCTTGAGATTTGAATGCAGTTCTATGGAGTATCCGGTAATGTGGGCCACCAAGCGCCCCCTAGAGGAGGACCAGATCTGCTGCAGTAACTTTATGAGTCCATAGCAACTGATGGCGGAGAAGCGTCGCGCCGGTTCCGTGATGTCCGATTCAAAATCCGCGAAATGTGATTCGGATAATGAGTTTCTGTCGCAGGCTGGAGTGAGCGCGCTGCTCAGAGGAGCTCTGCTGAAACTAGTCGAGTCCAGGACGGAGGATCCCATCGGATTTCTAGCCGAACATTTCGGTAATCTGTCGTCGGAGGCGGATGATGGAGGATCGGAGCATCAGATCGTGAGCAGAGCTCTGTGGCACCTCAGTCTGGCGCATCACTCACAGAGGTTTTTTTTAAAATTATTATTTATTTTTTTTAAAAATTTTTTTAGTATATTTTTTTATTTATTTTATGTTATTTGTGTACTATTATATTTGTGTGTTGTGTTTTTTTTTTTTTTTTTTTAGCTATGTTGGAGAGGTGTCTTTTTATTTTTAGTGATTTTATTAACTAAATAAAATAATTGTATTTTTAATTATCATTATATTTTTGATTATTTATTATAAAAAATATTTTTATTAATTATTGTATTAATAACGATTCAGATCAGTGCTGTCCACTATGGGTAATAGTGTTTATCACACTTTATTATGTATTCTATGCTGCTCCCCTCATCACATTACTACAGTAAACAGACTATACATTACAAATATATATATATATATATATATATATATATATATATATATATATATATATATATATATATATATACAGATACATTTAGTAAATGAGAACAGTAGTCATAAGGGGGATTTGCAGGCCTTGATGAAAATGTTTCCTTGTTATTTTACTTTATTTGTTAAATATATATATATATATATATATATATATATATATATATATATATATATATATATATATATATATATATTATTTATTTTGTAATTGTTTTATACTTTATTTATTATTATTATTATTATTATTATTTGCCATGTTGGAGATGTTTTTTTATTTTATTCAGTGATTTTATTAATTCACTAAATACATAAAAAATTTGTATTTTTAATTATCATTATATTTTTGATTATTATTAATACAAATATTATATTGTATTTATCACCATTTTAAAAAATAATTAAAAAATAGTAAAAAATAAAATGATACTTAAAAATACAATTATTTTATTTAGTGAATTAATAAAATCACTGAATAAAATAAAAAAAACACCTCTCCAACATAGCAAATAATAATAAAATAATTACAAAATGAACAAAAGAATATAAAAAATATATTTAACAAATAAAAAAAATATTTAAAAATAAAGTTAAATAACATGGAAACCTTCTCATCTCAGCCTGCAAATATGATATATAATATTTAATTATATTTTTCATTATTATTAATAAAAATATTTTACTATTGTATTTCTCACCATTTAGATTTGTGCTGTCTACCATTTTATAAATAAAATAATAAAATATCTTTATTAATAATAATTAAATATATAATAATTAAAAATACAAATATTTTATTTTATTTATTGAACTAATAAAATCAAAATATTTAAAATATAGTGTAATATAACAAGGAAACCTTTTCATCATAGCCTGTAAATCCTCCATTTAATCACTGTTAGGGGAGCAGCACAGAATATATTAAAGTGTGATATACATTACCAGTAGTGGACAGCACTAATCTGAATGGTGATTATTAGAATAATGTAAAATATATAGTTATTAATCATAAATAATTAAGATTACTAATAGTATACACTTTATGTATTCTATGCTGCTTCTCGTCACATTTCTATAATAAACAGACTATAACAGATGAATTTAGTAATTTAGAAAAGTGATTATGGGTGTATTCGTTCTCTTTATTGTTTTACTTCTTTGCATCGCAGATCTGCATTCAACAACAACATCGATGTGGCGTACGAGCTGTTGATGCAGGGTGGGCCACATCGCCCCAATTCTGGAGGGGTCCGCGGGCAACGGTACACAGAGATGCTCAAGTGCCTGTGCAGTGAGGGGGGGCTCTCGGGCACCACCGCCGCCCCCCTGCTGCGCCGCATCCAGTGCCACGATTACGAGGCCGTGCCCTTTGAACTCTTCCGCCAGGGCGTGCTGACCTGCTCTGTGTTCGCCGACTACATCCGCAAGTCCCAGTGCTTGTACGCGGCGGTGGCGAGCGCACCAGACAGACCGGCAGAGAGAGCGCTGTGCCAGGCTGTGCTTGCCACCCTCCAGGAGGCACTAGAAACGGCGGACGGAGCCGATGTGGCGCGTTACCTGGAGGCTAGTGCCAAGATCTCACCTGCTAAGCTGGCACAGGCCATGGCGGAAGTTCATCCACGCCAACAGGAAGGTCCCACGATGGACGCGCAGGAGTTTGAAGATGCGGCGGCGGCACTCTTCATCGCGCGGGTGCGAATTGTGACCTGAGAGGGCTGTGTCGGGCTGTTACCTGAGTGCAACTTTTTATTTTATTTTAAAAACATCTTATATAAGAAATCGTCGCAATTATAGAAAAGATACAAAGAACAAGAGTCAAAGAGTATCAAAGTTGTGTACTGATAATAATTGTTGACATTTCAGGATTATTATTTTTGTGCCCAATATAGATGTAACACATGGATCAAAATACGCAAAAAAAAAAAAAAAAATGGTACAAAGATTTTCGAGAATAATACCTGACTACAAATTTCCAAAATGCATGAGTGCATGGAGTATTTGTGAAAAATTCCCTAAAAAATACCTTTTAGTTCTATTATGTATTTAATTGTATTATGTACTTATTTTATTGACATTAAACTCAACATGAAATCAAAATTGACCTTATTTATTTTCTTATCAATACACATTATCGGTCTTATAGTGAATGATTTGTCTGTGTACATTATAAAGAAAAAAAAGGTTTGTATTTGTAATCTTTCATCAAAATGTACTTAACTTGCTCCGCCTCTGAAACAACTTTATGTATCTGATGACATCATCAAGCCCTCCTAATTTTCAACCACCTGTTATATCCAACTTTTTCCTGAACGGGGAAGTGTTTCACAATTCAAAACGGAAGCCTGCTTTCGTTATCCAATATTGTTTTTCGTCTCCAAAGTTTTTTACTAGCAACAGCGTGTCTTTAGAGAATAATGTGATGTTTAGCGCGATTTGTAAAAAATAAATAAAAAAGCACGTTCCTCCATAGCGCCAACGCGACTCTGCGATGACTTTTACATAGCTTCTTATGGACACAGAACCAGAAAACTATCTAGCAGCAATCAGACTCATCGTGGTCCCACCTAGTGCTCAGAACACAATAAATTGCTTGTGTTATTGCTTTATTGTCTTATGCATTTACATTTCAACATATAGCGATATGCTTAACATTGAAACAATGACACATAATAGAGATTAAAAATTGCAGTGTTTGAAGCGTTTCGTTTTTTTATTGAAAGAGCGCTCCTTCAATCTTCTTTAATATGCGGTATAAGCTGATAGTATGTGGTTAAATGTCTGCCACAGACCTCTGTGTGAGAATAAATGGTAAAATGCTCTTGGAGTGTATATCAGCCAGTGCTTTCTCAGATCGACATGGGCTGAACTAAAGCGATCTAATCGGTTTTAGGTGAGAATAGACCAAAATATAACTCCTTTTTCACTGTACATCTTGCCATTGCAGTCTCGAGGCACGATCATGATTTCAAGCTCGATTACACTTCCTAGTGCTTGATGCATGTGCAGGAAGTGTAATCGAGTTGGAAATCATGATCGCCAAGGAGACTGAAGATTTCATTTATCGTGAAAAAGGAGTTATATTTTTGATCTGTTCTCACCCAAAACTGAATAGATTGCTTCTGAAGACATGGATTAAACCACTGGAGTCATGTGGATTACTTTTATGCTGCCTTTATGTGCTTTTTTCAGCTTCAAAGTTCTGGCCACCATTCATTTGCATTGTGAATGCAGAGCTGAAATATTCTTCTAAAAATCTTCATTTGTGTTCAGCAGAAGATAGAAAGTCAAACCCATCTGGGATGGCGTGAGGATGAGTAAATGATGAGAGAATTTTTATTTTTGGGTGAACTATTCCTTTAAGTCCTGTCCCACCTTTTTCCTGTTGAATACCCTGTTTCACACAGAAATACATTAGATCACATGAGTTTCCCAGCAGAGGGTGTTTAAAACCATTCCATGAGATATTCCACAATGGTGTCTTGTTGATAACATATGATTCATTTTAGACCAAGAAACCTCAGTGATGGACATAACCGAGTGTTTGCAGAGTTGTGATGCTGTTTTAGTCAGATGGTGAGCTATATTTCTGATACAGATAACAGAGTGCATTGATCCCTTTTTCAGTACCCAGATAAGATTAACAGTTTCTGTTCTGATATGTCGGCTTTTTTCATGAGCACAAAAGTGTCAGCCTTTAAGCCTTCTAAATTTGCCCTTAAAGATGCCCACATCAGTTTGTAAGCGAACCCTGAATGCTAATTCACCATGGGTTCCCTCGAGATTTTCCTATGGCATTTTAAAATGGGGGTTTTCAATTTATGAGTAATTTATGTGGTTAACATTACTTGAAGATACTTGGACGTTTTGTTCTGGAACATAAATTACACACAGTCATATCTCAAACGTGTGTTTCAAAAAATGTATGTTGCTAACGAGGTGCTGGATAAGAACTACAACTACCAAAAGTATGCTAGTGAACATGCCTGAGGAAACGGAAAACCTTAGTAGTTTATGAGGAGCCATGTTGGCCTTAATTGTTGAAAAGCCTCTTACAAACACTAGTGAAATTAATACATTGATATAAGCGTTAGACACATTCATTCATGCATTATTGAAAAGTTTCTAGTGTTAGTGTTCCTAGCTAGTGTTGATAGGGCATTGCTAGGCGGTTGGTAGGGTACTCTGGGTGGTAGCTAGGGTGTCGCTAGGGTGTTGCTAGGCAGTTGATAGGGTACTCTGGGTGGTTGCTATGGTGTCACTAGGGCGTTGCTAGGTGGTTGAAATGGTACTCTGGGTGGTAGCTAGGGTGTCGCTAGGTCATTGCTAGATGGTTGACAGGGTACTCTGGGTGGTTGCTAGGGTGCCGTTAGGGCATTGCTAGGCGGTTAATAGGGTACTCTGGGTGGTTGTTAGGGTGTCGCTAGGGCATTGCTAGGCGGTTAATAGGGTCCCCTGGGTGGTTGCTAGGGTGTCACAAGGGCGTTGCTAGGCTGTTGATAGGGTACACTGGATGGTAGCTAGGGTGTTGCAAGGGCGTTGCTAGGCAGTTGATAGGGTACTATGGGTTGTTGCTAGGGTGTTGCTAGGTGGTTGATAGGGTACTCTGTGTGGTTGCTAGGGCATTGCCAGGCAGTTGATAGGGTACTCTGGGTGGTTGCTAGGGTGTCACTAGTGCGTTGTCAAGCAGTTGATAGGGTACTCTGGGTGGTTGCTAGGGCGTTGCTTGGCAGTTGATAGGGTATTCTGGGTGGTTGCTAGGGTGTCACTAGGGCATTGCTAGGTGATTGCTGGGTGTTTTGGGTGGTCGCTAGGGTGTCACTGGACATTGCTAGGATGTTGATAGGGTATTTTGGGTGGTCTCTAGAGTATCTGTAGGGCATTGCTAGGTTGTTTCTAGGGTGCTTTGTATGGTTGCTAGAGCATTGGTAGGTGGTTGCTGGGTGTTTTGGGTGGTCACTAGGGTGACCGATAGGGCATTGCAAGGCACTTGCTAGAGTGTTTTGGGTGGTCACTAGGATGTTGCTAGGCAGTTACTAGGGTGCTCTGGTTGGTTGCTAAGGCATTGCTAGGCGGTTGCTATGGTGTCACTGAATCAGTATGAGCAGTATAGTAGTCAATGCGAGACGATTTCATGTCTGTTTAAGGGATTTCAGTCATGATTGAGAGACAATTTCAGAAGCATACATTAGAGTTGAAGTAATGATTGTAAGACACTTTCAGCTACAAATGTGTGAATTTAGTTTAGGTAGAGTCAGTTTTGAACATGAATGTAAGTGTGGCTTTTCAATAATTTTGATTAATGAATTTCACTAAAGTTTACATCAGTGTATTATTTTCACTAGCATTTGTAAGAAGCTTTTCAATAATGCATATAAATGAATTTCACTGATTTTTATATCAATGTATTTCACTAATGTTTGTATAATTGTTGAAAAGCCTCTTACAATTATGGCCTACACGGCTCCTCATAGTAGTTCTTATCTAGCAACTTGTTAGCAACATACTTTTTTAAAAACACGGTGGCTTTAAATTCACATTTGAGGAAAGCAGTGAGTAATTCGAGAGAACCCATGGCTAGAAAATGCAGATTCCCTTCTGTGGTTTTGCACTACGACATGAACAGCTCTATTGTATTTATGTTAGTGGAGACACAACACTAAAGACAACATACAGAACTGCACAGAAACAGTAAACTATAGTTATAATTGAAAGAAAGAACCAAGAGGCAAAGCAGTCTTCATTTCTCACAAACAACATTTTTCCTAAGCTTGGGCATTTTAATATAACCTTTCATTAAGTGTTTGAATGTTTTTGTGAGATTCACTATATTCAAATTATCTACAGAACTGGTTCACATTCTTATTAGTTTCATCAGTAGTGTTTGTGTTTTGTCGGCTTTGTTAAAAACAGTGAACAGGTCTGAGAAAAGTCAAAAGAAGGAAATAAGACTGTGGAAATGAAACCACACAGATTCTGACACAGCTGAGTGACTCTAGTGTTCACATTTTTAAAAGTCACGAGATGTGTCAATAATTTAACAGGGTGTACGTTACACGGTCAGATTACAGCGTTAATGGTGTCTGTGTGCAGGATAGCTATGAGTTCTATCCTCTGTCCAACCAAAAATGCAACTTCTGTCATCATTTACTCACCATCATGTCACTTCAAACCTGTATGACTTTCTTCAGTGGAATGCTAAAGGAGATGCTAGAATGTTCAATTCTTAATATTTTATGCAATATTATTTCTCTGATTAACTTATTGTTTTAACCCTTGTGCTGTGTTCATTTCCTGGTCAAAAATGACCGGCACACTAAGATTGTTTATAAATCTGTCATAATGCATATATTATCACAAGATATTGCATTAAATCTTTTTATCAACTTTTTGAACATATTTAAAAAAAAAAAAAAAAAAAATCTACTTTTATTGATAGAAGGATTAATTGAACTGAACTCATAACGAGCTAGTGGGGGCACTCCCTGCGTGAAAAAGTAAATAAAAAAAGAATCATATATATATATATATATATAATTACATAATAATTAACAACCACTTGCTTGATCTGAACAAAATAGGTGTCATTTTAAAGTTTATAATCTGGACTTTATAATGTATATAGCTGATATTACCAATCCTTAAATAATGCTTTTTAATTTACTGACAATTAAGATGTTTCGTTCTCATCATTTGCACATTTGTTATCACAACAATTATATTCAGAGTTGATAAAACCATAAAAAGATGAGATAGTCATGTGTTATACATCGTTGGAAATATCTCATTTTCTATAATGCAATGAACAAATGTGTTTCACTCAGAAGTCAAACTGCAGTGAGTTTCAGTGAATGAAATTCCCACAGACACACATAAATGTAATAAACAGGAGTGTCTTCCTGACACATTTTTCCTTATTACTTCCTGAAACATACATATAACAGACAATGACATATCGTAACTTACATCAGACGATCCTGATTCAAACGAGCCCAAACACAACATAATTTGATGAGCAGATCTTGAAATATTCCTCAAAGAGTGTACATGGAAAGAAGATGCACAAAAGGCAGCTCAACACACATTGTGTGAGTGTGTGTGTGTGTGTGTGTGTGTGTGTGTACAGATGTCCGAGGACTGTGTTTATGTGCTCATCTAAAGATTGGGATGCTCCTGAACACTTAATATTTCTGTATTTTGTAGTCTAATACATTCATTTCCAATGGCCGGTCATTTTTGACTAGGAACACGTCAAGTGTAACAAAGTGAAATAAAACCAGAGAAATGTAAAGAAAATGGTCCAGTTTTTTTTTCAGATGCCATGTGAACAAATTCCAGCTGAATTAAGTACAACAAAAATAATAAAATAGTAAAAAACAAAAATAGTCTGGGTCAAAATGACTGGACCACAACATAACAGTTAAGGATGTTTAGATATATTTTTCGGAAAACAAAACAAAGACGAATAAGAATAGGATTTTTTTTTTTGTTTTTTTTGTTGCAATGTTAGACTCAATATAACCAACAACAAAAAAAAAAAAGAAAAAAGGATGAGACATTCAGTTTAGCTTAAACTCCATATTAAAAATATATATTAAAAATAACTAATGCAAACACATTACAACATTCTGTTCTGGCCATTATTTTAACAGAAGATGAAAAGTTGTAAGGAACTCACTTTACCTTTTAAGACAAAAAAACAGTTTATAGGTGCGTAGGCCACTAAAATCCAAATAGACAATTAATACGCAAGAAGCCCACACACTATTGTTGTGAAAAAAGGGACATACACCACTTGTACACCACTTTTTTTTCTCTTTAAATAATAACATGCAGGCTTTTTGCACATACGGTAAAACTTCAATATTTTTAAGAAATATTAGCATTTGACTCCAGACAGGTCTCCTAAGCAACCAAATTGGCCCGGTTGCTAGGGAGGGTACGGTCACATGGGGTAACCTCCTCGTGGTCGCTATAATGTGGTTCGCTCTCAGTGGGGCGTGTGGTGAGTTGTGCGTGGATGCTGCGGAGAATAGCGTGAAGCCTCCACACGCGCTATGTCTCCGCGGTAACGCGCTCAACAAGCCACGTGATAAGATGCGTGGATTGACGGTCTCAGACGCGGAGGCAACTGAGATTCATCCTCCGCCACCCGGATTGAGGTGAGTCACTACGCCACCACGAGGACTTAGAGCGCATTGGGAATTGGGCATTCCAAATTGGGAAATAAAAAAGAGAAATATTAGTATTATTTGTTAATCAAAATTAACAACTATGTGTTTGTGTTATTGTGGTTTATTTGTAGACTAAATTTGTCTTCCATTGGATAGACCGCAGTATGATCCGTACATTTTAATAGACTGAAACTATTAGTGTTTTATCAGCAAAAAAAGAAGCCAAGCTGATCTTGTTCAACAGGGATTTATTTTTAAAAAAAATATACAAGATTGTTTTAAAGATTTTGAAATGAAGAACATAAATTATGAGTTTTAAGTCTAAATTGTAGAAGGACTGCATGAAAGCTCAAAACATTCATAGTTGCATTTGAATCTCAGATGGACTGAAATGTTTTCACTCTTTTAAAGGTGCTGTAAGCGATTTCAGCTGAGCCGTTGGATTAGCCACGCCCCCTCTTTCCAAAACCCAGCATTCAAAAGAGACCAAATGAGCTTTATTGAGACCGACACGAGCAGAAACGGTTGTTAAAAAAACAACAGCAGCAAAATAGCGCCCTCAACTGGCAACTGTTATGAATAACATGGCATAAAAATGGCATTAAGCCTCAATAATTCGCTGCAACTACAATACTATGAGAACGCGCAAAATGATTGACAGGTCGAAAGCGTCAATGTCCGCTGACACATTTTTAGTGAGTCTAGATCTGTCAGAGAGACCGGTGAGATATCTCACGACACTTATTTCATGAACATCTTTCAGGGAGTAGGAACATTTTTTGCATACTTTTCCATAAACATTTTTTTTTAAATTGCTTACAGCACCTTTAAGTATAAAGTTACAGGCACTGCATGTTAAAAGTAATCTGTATCCATATTGACAGTAAAACAGTTGTTTCCCCATTTGCTTTTCATGCACGAGATCGTAACGAATAATAATCCAACCAGTTAAACAACATCTTTCAGAAAGCCACAGATTTATATTGTCTGGGACTTCCTCCCTTATGAAGAGATTTTATCTCATTTTTGAAAACACTTTAATTGATTTAATTGTTTAATTAAAGCTGCCGCTTTTTCACCAACGTCAAACTCTGAATGAAGACTTGATAAATATTTGCCAAATCACCATCTGAGCAAGAAGCCAAGGTTTCTAAATATCTACCATGAATATTTCATCCCAAAATCAAAAGATTTTTTTAAGTATACTTAACCTCATGCGACCCCACGTCCACATGCGTGGATGTTGTATTTTGGCTTTGCTATACGCAATTTATAATTTAAATTCATTTAAACCGACTGATCTCAGTTCAGGAGAATCTGCGATTTTAGTAAAGGGTTAAACTTTGATAATCATTTTCACACAATAAATATTAAAATGTTTATTTCACTCTTTGTTTAGATGATCATAGTTTTAAACATTTAATAATTGGTATTACAGTTTACGTGTATTTAAGTATGTAATACTTCATTTTCTATGCATTCTATTTTGGGATGAAATGTGACCAGAACATGTTTTTGTGAGTTTCACCTCTATATCTCCACAGCTCAACAGCTTCGGAGGCACAAAATCAAAGCTGCTGAAACGTTCTATTGAAACCATGTAAAAACTCTTAAAAGCCACAAATTTCACATGATTCGCTGGAAGGCATGAGTTATAAAAGGTGCGGAAATAAATTCTTGCTTGCGAGAGCAACAGATACAATTCAAGGTTTTCTCGCATTAACAATGACCTTGATAATATATATATATATATAAAAAACTTTAATTGCAATTGGCTCAAACTCAGCAGACATTCATTACAGTAATATTAACTACAGTACTTTCCCACGACCCCCATTAGACATATAACTCAAAGATTATAGAGGTCAGAATGTACAGTGATCTATATGAACAGTCTTAATTACAGACTATAAAAACTAACCTGAACAAACAAACAAAACCCCAAACGGCAGACGCTTGTATGTGAAAACCCGTGGACCTTGGTCACATTTGTGTGCATTTATATTGATGTTTATGTGGGGGGTGGAGGCAGAGGAGGAAGACCAGCGCTGACCTGAAAACGTGTTTCATCTGATATTCCGTACTGCTCCAGAGGATCCTATAATTATGACAGGAGATCACAAATAATTGTAAAGCATGTTCCGTTATATTCTATATATATCCCTGCAACCATTATTTACCCAATATTAAGGGAGGTGCAAAATAGCACCCTCCTTTGGTATTCGCGGTCATTTTTGACCGGAAGGGTCAGATGTGTAGCCACCTACTGTGTTGTCTGATGACTTGTAACCTAATTTGATATTTTATCACAAGATATGCATTTGGATATACAGGTGCAGGTCATATAATTAGAATATCATCAAAAAGTTGATTTATTTCACTAATTCCATTCAAAAAGTGAAACTTGTATATTATATTCATTCATTACACACAGACTGATATATTTCAAATGTTTATTTCTTTTAATTTTGATGATTATAACTGACAACTAAGGAAAATCCCAAATTCAGTATCTCAGAAAATTAGAATATTACTTAAGACCAATACAAAGAAAGGATTTTTAGAAATCTTGGCCAACTGAAAAGTATGAACATGAAAAGTATGAGCATGTACAGCACTCAATACTTAGTTGGGGCTCCTTTTGCCTGAATTACTGCAGCAATGCGGCGTGGCATGGAGTTGATCAGTCTGTGGCACTGCTCAGGTGTTATGAGAGCCCAGGTTGCTCTGATAGTGGCCTTCAGCTCTTCTGCATTGTTGGGTCTGGCATGTCGCATCTTCCTCTTCACAATACCCCATAGATTTTCTACGGGGTTAAGGTCAGGCGAGTTTGCTGGCCAATTAAGAACAGGGATACCATGGTCCTTAAACCAGATACTGGTTGCTTTGGCACTGTGTGCAGGTGCCAAGTCCTGTTGGAAAATGAAATCTGCATCTCCATAAAGTTGGTCAGCAGCAGGAAGCATGAAGTGCTCTAAAACTTCCTGGTATACGGCTGCGTTGACCTTGGACCTCAGAAAACACAGTGGACCAACACCAGCAGATGACATGGCACACCAAACCATCACTGACTGTGGAAACTTTACACTGGACCTCAAGCAACGTGGATTGTGTGCCTCTCCTCTCTTCCTCCAGACTCTGGGACCCTGATTTCCAAAGGAAATGCAAAATTTACTTTCATCAGAGAACATAACTTTGGACCACTCAGCAGCAGTCCAGTCCTTTTTGTCTTTAGCCCAGGCGAGACGCTTCAGACGCTGTCTGTTGTTCAAGAGTGGCTTGACACAAGGAATGCGACAGCTGAAACCCATGTCTTGCATATGTCTGTGCATAGTGGTTCTCCCCCACATTTTTGAATGGGTTTTGTTTCACAATCCTCTCCAGGGTGCGGTTATCCCTATTGCTTGTACACTTTTTTTCTACCACATCTTTTCCTTCCCTTCGCCTCTCTATTAATGTGCTTGGACACAGAGCTCTGTGAACAGCCAGCCTCTTTTGCAATGACCTTTTGTGTCTTGCCCTCCTAGTGCAACGTGTCAATGGTCGTCTTTTGGACAACTGTCAAGTCAGCAGTCTTCCCCATGATTGTGTAGCGTACAGAACTAGACTGAGAGACCATTTAAAGGCCTTTGCAGGTGTTTTGAGTTAATTAGCTGATTAGAGTGTGGCACCAGGTGTCTTCAATATTGAACCTTTTCACAATATTCTAATTTTCTGAGATACTGAATTTGGGATTTTCCTTAGTTGTCAGTTATAATCATCAAAATTAAAAGAAATAAACATTTGAAATATATCAGTCTGTGTGTAATGAATGAATATAATATACAAGTTTCACTTTTTGAATGGAATTAGTGAAATAAATCAACTTTTTGATGATATTCTAATTATATGACCAGCACCTGTATATATAGACATTATCAAACTATTATTTGTTAAAGTTTAGCTGTTTAAAATTGATTTGAAGTGTCAGTTTTTGCAGTTAATGTCATTATGCTTGCAATCAAACCTGACCATGGTGTTACAATGAGAAGACACAGAATAAGCATTTTTCTATTAATAATTTATTTCAAACATAAAAATGTAATAATAATGTCAAGAAAATGAACATCAAGAAACAGAAATATATTCAAATGTCGTTTTTGTAGATAATTTCAGCCTTAGGTGCGCAATATGTTTTTTTATAAAGTTTGACAAAATTCCACTGACTTACATTGATGCAGTCAATATACAACTGATGGCGATTACATCATTGTAATATTTACATAGTGATTTGTGATTGGTTCTTCTTTCTTGCATTATTTGGAGACTGATCTGCATCTATTTAACCATCTATTACCGCCTTAGGCCACGTCCACACTAATCCATTTTCATTTAAAAACTATTTTCAGTTTCCCAACGTCAACGCTTTTTAAAGTTTGCGGTAATGAAGAGCCTTTTTAGGTGAAGGAAAACACCGTTCCAGTCTGGATGAGAGGCGTAAACATTTTCAAATGGAAACGTATTTGTGCAGACATGGCCTTAGTGTTGTGCATATCAGCAAAACTTCAACACTATTCCTGCTGTTTCCTTCAGGAAATGCAAATCGAGTCTAGATTGTTACTTTGTCTTTCTCACCTTGCCAGTCAATCGATGGATTTCAGTGCGGTAGTAGATGAGATTCTTGCGCATGCATTCATAACTGTAACAGAGAATGCAGATTTCATTTATAATACTATACATTACTATAAAACGCACAGAATCACAGGTAAAGTAAGTGCCACACACCTGGATTTAATGATGGCATCAATCCACTCAACACACTGCTGCTCAGAGTCACACTCAAACAAATACTTCCTCTCCGCCTCATCAAGAAACACTAACAAAGAAACACAGTGAGTTGTACAACAAAACTAAGGGTTGTACAATGAATGATGTTGCTCTTACCAATAGAGAACACATGGTCATCTTCTCTCTCCACCCGACACTGTTCTAACAGCAGAGCTCCAATGGGCTGAAAACACAAGCAAATTAAACAGCAGAAATTAAACTCATCGTGAAAGCATTAAGATCCAGATCAGACCGTGTGAGTTGAGTCAAAACTGCTCTCACCTCATCCTCATCAGTGCGAAAATAAAACAGGAAATTAACGATCAGCTTCACTAGACGCTTCTTCACAACTGGTGAGAGAAACAGAAGAGAAAAAAAGTGAAAGTGTTTTAAAATAATTAATAAACAACAGTCTACAGTGAGAGCGAGAGACTAATCTAAACCTGAAATGCTTGCATTAGAAAGAATAAAGCATTTTAGTTTTGTTTGTTGTGTTCAACTGGAACGGCTTCGGTGATTTTAACGAAAGCCTTTTGGTTTTGTTGTGTCACGTCGCAGCAGCTGTGCGAATAATAGGGGGAGCGCTGTAGTCGATTGTACTCCTTAGTAGGGATGTGCGAGGCTAGTCGACTAAACGGTTCTGATGCTGCTAGTCGACACTGGAATTACTAGTCGGTTAATATTTCCCCCCATTAAACTGATCACAATTTTTACACATTTACGTTTGGCTTTATATTTTTACAGAGGCTGCACTTAAATTACTGTCATATTAATGTTACACATTTTAAATAGAATTAATAATACAAATATTATTTAAAAAAAGAGGATATCTGGAGCAGATACGGGAAAATGTCCTCTCGCTAGACAAGCAAACTCAGCAAAGTAGTTGTGAAAGCTGATTAAGACGGCTATTTTCAACGAGGTGCCGACTGCTTAACGTGTTAAACTATCTTTGATTCTGTGTGCACGTCATGTTTAGAATACATTAGGTTTATTGTAGGCTACATCACAGGCCTATATATTTTTTTTTACATCATAACTGTTATGGTTTGACGTTCTTTACCGAACAGCTGTCATATTAGATCAACGGTTAATGCATGACTGCACGTTGTGAAATACGCGCAACTTTTCAGCGCATTTTTTCTCTCTCTCGTAGATTTGGCTTAGTCTACATGTTAATTATTATCAACAATGTTCTGACTGTTTTAATATGTTAAGTAACTTTTATTTGGTGATTTCCATTTAGAACAGGCTTTTAATGGTTGTTCCATTGATCCTGCACTATTCATTCAATTGTTTTCAATAAATATGTCTATTAAATATTCGCTAGTGTTGATTCAGTGAATGCATGTTCTATATTTAATGTAAAATGATCATAATTCACGGCGAGCATGTCGCAGATAAATGCCCCTTTTCAGTGGAATTTAGCATCGGATTTGGAATAGATTAAGTATTTTAAATGGGTCGCATAAACACATTTTTTTACTGCTTTCTGAGTCGTTAGTCGACTAGTCGGTTACAAAACTTCCGTTTAAATGACAGTCAAATTAGTCGTAGCGCACATCCCTACTCCTTAGCCAATATGCTTTATAACACGTAAGAAGCATGATTTGCTGTTTCATTTGACGTCACTGTATGATCGTTTCTACTTAAAGGAATAGTTCACCCTGTTTCTATTTATCAATCTTTTTCTTTTTTTTTTATCCCCTTTTCTCCCCAATTTGGAGTGCCCAATTCGCACTTCTTAGTAGGTCCTCGTGATGGCGTGGTTACCTCAATCCGTGTGGCGGAGGGCAAGTCTCAGTTGCCTCCGCTTCTGAGACCGTCAATCCGCGCGTCTTATCACGTGACTCGTTGTGCATGACACCGCGGAGACTCACAGCATGTGGAGGCTCATGCTACTCTCTACAACTCACCATGCGCCCTATTGAGAGCGACAACCACTAATCACGACCATGAGGAGGTTACCCCATGTGACTCTATCCTCTCTAGCAACCGGGCCAATTTGGTTGCTTAGGAGACCTGGCTGGAGTCACTCAGCACACCCTGGATTCGAACTCGCGACTCCAGGGGTGATAGTCAGCGTCAATACTCGCTGAGCTACCCAGGACCCCTTCGATAGCGGTTCTTAAATCCTAAGATCGATTCCGGTAGAGCACATGCGATTAAATTTTGTGCTATCGGGCCGATGAAACTGCCGTCCGGTGCTTGATACACTTTAAACACATTTGCACGGTGCAGTTGAAGCCTGGTTTTCACGCAAGTGTGGCGCGAGACATCACAGAAGCTCGTGCAAGTGTTACGTTCTGCTCTATTCTAGTGTATTTCTGAAGCGTGCACTTCAACCAGGCTTCCCTTGCTATCAGCGCTCCAGAGATGGGATAGTGCAGAGTTGATCACTTGATATCGCGGCTGCTTACCTTGATATCGTGGTGCAGACTTCTAAACTTAAGACCCATTTGAATTCTAAAAATTACAACTTCAAAGCGCTATCGGGGAACTCAAACCTCTCAAACAGCTGGACAGCCCAAATGTTATATTCAGCACTGACGAGGAAAAAAAGACAACACTTTGCATGTGTCAAAATAACGATTTTTTAAATTACGCATCATCACCCTTGCTTACATTTATCATGATTTTACAGTAGTGACAGTAATTATAGTATTCTGACAGAAATGTTATAGTTTTAAATCATTTACCAGCATTTTTACCAGATATGTCCCAACTCAGTAAAATGCTCTAATGTACAGTCAGAATACAGTAACTAGTCCTATAGAAATAAGGTGTCAATTAAATTAAATCTGAATTCACATAGTATCTTAAAATAAAAATTACGTGTCAAATTCAAAAGGTTCCAGATGCTGAAATTAAGCAAATAGTACAAATAATGCATGTAAACAGTAAACATGTAACAATATATAGATATATAAAATGAAACAAGGGAATGTTAACACTTTTGTTAATCGGCCATGCGAACACGGTTATTTTTTATTTTTTTCTCCACAATTTGGCATGCCCAATTCCCAATTCGCTCTAAGTCCTCGTGGTGGCGTAGTGACTCGCCTCAATCCGGGTGGCGGAGGACGAATCTCAGTTGCCTCCACGTCTGAGACCGTCAATCCGCGCATTTGACGTGGCTTGTTGAGCGCGTTACCGCAGAGACGTAGCGCGCGTGGAGGCTTCACGCTATTCTCCGCAGCAACCACGCCCAACTCACCACGCGCCCCACCGAGAGCGAACCACATTATAGCGACCATGAGGAGGTTACCCCATGTGACTCTACCCAGGCCCCATGAACACGGCTATTTGTACCTTTGTACAGTCTGGCTGTTATGAATTTAACAACGACCGATATATCGGCCAGGCCAATTAGCTAATCGGTCTATCTACATTGGACGTTGTTAAAATCATAACACCGAGACTGTACAAAGGAAAATAAAAAGCACTATAATGTCAATATACAGTATATATTTAATGTATATATACTAATATTAGTCAATAAACAACACATCATAAGATTCACGTCATCAGACTAAAATGTAAACATATTACCGGTAGTCATATTTACACAGCAAGTTATGGGAAATACAATTAACTAATAACTAAATTAACTACGCTTAACTACAATAGTAATTAATGCTCACGCTTTGGTTGTTTTGTGTATTCTTCGTGAGCTGATGGTCATTTCGGCTGCTCTAAAAGCAGCAATTACATTCATTAAGACATTGTATAATATTGTAACTAAGAGCGAAACAACGCAAACATTTGTAACTTCTGAATGAGATGTTTACGGTGCGCGTGTGTACTCGCCGGTCACACATCAGACTCGACAGTGTACGGAGACGAATATTTGTGCTGACCTCAGACCTGCGTGCACCTTTCCTGGGACTTGACATGATCAAAAGCAATTTTTTTAAAAGTGACTTCACTGAAACAGGTCAATAGAACGCAACAATCTGGTTCCGAAAGTAAAAATCCCGTTTAATTCTTCCACAGACTAACTGATTTTCAACGATTATTTACAAACATTTACAGACAACAATGAATGACGCAATTGGATGACGCAATCAGGTCGCTCTCCCTACACCCTCGAACTACATATATATTTGTTTATTATTGCATTAAAATATATTGTTACTATACTTATAACCAACGACCTAAAATCAACTGTTTGATATATTTCGATTACGTCATTCGCAATGCTTCATGGGATTGTAGTTCATTTTCTCAGTAAAGACATTAAGTAAAAAAATGTGTCCAATTTTCAAATAATTTTTTTATTCAAATCAAAGTTTGTAATGTTGTGACTCACCTCGGAGCTGGTTGGTTTAGAACTCTTTTATAAAGGATTTTATAAGATCCGTATTGAAAAAAACAAATTGGGCGAAAAAGTGGGCGGGCACTGTTGCACTCTATTGATAGTTATTTCTAATTGATATTAGGGGGAGGGGCATGCTCTTTCAAAACAGCATTTGATTGGACAAAAATGTGGACACGCCTATTAGTGCAAGATGACATCATTAATATTTTTGGTCTGTTTTACTAAATAAGAACTACTGCGCTTTTTTCATTTAGGAGTACGTTAACATACAGATAACCTCAAAGCATACAGACTTGGACTTAACCAGACAAAACACACATTTTAATTTCATCTGGTCTTTTGTGAACGCCTTCGTTGCGTCGCGCTTGGAAATAGCATCGCTGATTATAATGGGAACGTTCTAGATTTGTTGCGTCATTCGCTCGTTCGTAATGTAGATGATATACAGCGGCTCTTACCGTCTCCTTTCTTCGGGCCTTTCATGCCCAGCTCGGCCGCTCTCTCTGACGGCTGGCGGCTCAGGAACACCAGCTCCTTTTCGTTAAAGCGCATTTTCAGCTCTTGAACGTCAGCTCAGAATCATTAAAGCGCATTTTATCACTTTAAAGCGCAGTTTCCGCAGGCTTTCAGTCCAGCATCGGAGTCTGATCAGACACTACACATCCAAACGATCATACTAATAATCTGGGTAATTTAGATTTTCATATTAATAAACCCTCTGGTTCTGATCTGTCCGCTTCCGTAATGCCAAATGAACTGAGCTAAGTGTCTCACACATGCACATTCAAACACACACTGGAAGCAGCAGCAGGATTCAGGAACTAAACACCATCCGGTCGCTAGAGGGCGCTGATTTACAACCTCTTTTAAAAAATATAATATATATAAAAAAAATTTTTTTTATTGTGTTATGTATTTTTTTTTATTAGTAAATAATTAATAATTTATACAAAAATATTTATAAAAATTTATGATGAAAATGTCTCTTTCATAAAATCTCACAAAGCAAAGTTTATGACTTTATGAGTTATTTTGCACAATATTAAAGATGTTTAGACTAGTAAAACAAATCTAACAATATATCTCTTTTATAAAGATTTTCAATAGTCAATATGTCGTTTTGCCTAAGATGAAAAGAGACATTTAATTTATTCTTGATATAAAGAACAATGTATCTTTATATGTAATGCATCAGTCCCATATTCAACAGTTTATATATATATATATATATATATATATATATATATATATATATATATATATATATATATATATAATACTAAAAAAACAATATTGTTACAAAAGTAACATGGTATTCTTTCCAATAACAGTTTTTTAGGCATTTACCATGGTATTCTTTAAAGTATGTTGGTAAAAGTAGTGTTAACATGTATTTCTATTTATTTTGTTATTTATTAATTTGATCATTATTATTCATGTGTTTGCTGAATAATGTATGGGTGGGGGGAGAAAATTAAATATCACTCATGAAAAAGAGAAAAAGTAAAAAATGAAATGTACAGTGTAATGAGAAATGTATTGAACAGATATACGTTAACGAATAATAACGTTTAAAAATGTAAAATAATAATAAAGTATCTTGGAGTACCACATAAACACTGTGTTATTTAGAGACTGGCAATGATTAAATGAAGATTATATATTAATGTATCGGTATGGTAGTGATGATTCAGTACTATGACCAGTGTAGGGTGTAATGCATTACTAAGTAATTAATTACTGTAATTAATTACTTTTTTAGTAATTTAGTAACTTACCCAACACTGACTATGATATACATAAAAGTATTTTATTTATTTTTTTGTCTCCCCTTTTCTCCCCAATTTGGAATGCCTAATGCGCTCTAAGTCCTCGTGGTGGTGTAGTGACTCGCCTCAATCCGGGTGGCGGAGGATGAATCTCAGTTGCCTCCGCATCTGAGACTGTCAATCTGTGCATCTTATCACGTGGCTTGTTGAGCGCGTTACCGTGGAGACGTAGCGCGCGTGGAGGCTTCACGCTATTCTCCGCAGCATCCACGCACAACTCACCACGTGCCCCACTGAGAGCGAGAACCACATTATAGCGACCACGAGGAGGTTACCCCATGTGACTCTACCCTCCCTAGCAACCGGGCCAGTTTGGTTGCTTAGGAGACCTGGCTGGAGTCACTCAGCACACCCTGGATTCAAACTCGTGACTCCCGGGGTGGTAGTCAGCGTCTTTACTTGTTGAGCTACACAGGCCCCCCACATCAAAGTATTACGGTCTGATATCTTCACTTTACAATGGTACTAACATTGTATTTATTTATTTATTTTTACATTTGTGCAATTTGTTTATTATTATGCAACAACACACAAACATAAAAGTTACAGGGACATACAATTCTTCAAGTTCTTCATGTGCATTATATATATATATATATATATATATATATATATATATATATATATATATATATATATATATATATATATATATATATATATATATATAAACTCAATCTATTTTTCTTTTTAAGCAAAGCAAATACTTTTTTAAACAATATTTACAATATCAATATTAAAAAATAAAATACTTTTTAGTCGTTTTTTTCCTCATTGGTGCTCTATCTTTATAGCAATAAAGTTACGCGTATCAAAATAACAGGAAGTGCGTCACTTCTTACACATGCGCAGTTGCGCACCGGCGGTGGCGGCGGCAAGTGTGATCTGGACGTTTGGGTAAACATGTTTTTAAATGAATTTCCAGAGCAAAATCAGATTTATTTTCACTTTTAAGTGACAGATGTAATGCATTACGATAAGTTTAACTCAGATAGTTCATCCAGAGAACTTTTGTTGAGCTGTGAGCTTGAATTATTCTGCTAAATGAAAGCGAAGATTTGAATTTGAATCAACTCGATGCTTTTTACACAGTAAAACTCTTTTATATTTCATTTAATTCTGTTTCACTTCTATTGGTAAGTGCAGGTAATAGTTGTAGTCATGGCTTTTTATTTAATCCTTTTGTTTTCCAAAAGAAATGTCCCATTTGAGCCTATTTATGACAAAATGGCACAAATATACAGATTATCAAAAGAGATAAAAGTACCAGTACATTAAAAAGTTGCATCCCCCCATTAAAGGGGATTTTGCATTTAATGTTTACACCTGAGGTCCTCTTATAATGTTAAAGATTTTCATGACAGTTTTCCACCCCCATCTCTGGCCTTTTACATACAGAAATCTCAAAAGTACAGCCTGTTTAAATGTACATTAACTCTTATTAGTGACGTCATAGCAATGAAGATTTCTGCATGAGCCATTTTTGCAGCTTTCATTAAATGTTCTTTTTTTGGGATAGGGAAGTAGTTATGAAAGTTACAGTATGTTTTCACAGTGCAATTAACTCTTAATTTCAAAAGAGCAAGAAGGCCGTGTGCATTATGCTCTTTCAGTGTGTTTTTCCTCTCTTGTGATTCCAGGATCTGCAGTGTGAGGGTCAGGATCTGTCATCATGGATTTCCAGCACAGAGCTGGAGGGAAAACGGGCAGCGGTGGCGTCGCCTCTTCGTCCGAGAGCAACCGAGACCGGCGCGAGCGACTGCGACAGCTCGCCTTAGAGACTATAGACATCAATAAAGATCCATACTTCATGAAAAACCATTTGGGCTCATACGAGTGTAAATTGTGTCTCACACTTCACAATAATGAGGTATGATGCTTTCGTGACACTTTATGAACGTTTAATGTGATTTCTCATCGTGTTCACGGCTGTTTCTCTTTTAGGGAAGTTATCTCGCTCACACACAGGGCAAAAAGCACCAGACAAACCTGTAAGTCGCTTTGCAAATAGGAAATTGTCAGGATGGTGTTAAATGTAAGGATACTAGGGATGTATTCTTTTATTTCAGAGCGAGACGAGCCGCAAAGGAAGCGAAGGAAGCTCCAGCACAACCGGCTCCAGAGAAGGTGAAGGTTGAAGTGAAGAAATTTGTCAAGATTGGCCGACCAGGTTATAAAGGTATGTGACATTGGATTTATAACAGTAAAGCACATTTCCCCCCAAATTCCCATTACTGTAATGCAAAATAATAATTATATGTACAGTATTAGAGCTGTCAGAATTAATGCATTAATGCATGTGATTGATTTAAAAAGTTCAACGCGTTAATTTTTCATAATCACGATTAACACATTTACCGTTAATACAGCATAAACCAGCATAAACACTTGTTGGGAGGGCAGAACCTTTGTAATGTGCCTGGAGTCATTACACTGACGGACACCACACACACACAATCACACACACACACACACACACACACACACACACACACCAGTCGTGTCAGTGATCAAATAATAGAGAAAGGATCTCTTAGTGTTATTCGGTGTGTAAAGTATTTTTCAGCCTATGTAAGGTGCATTTTAATTACCACTGAATAGGGTTGCCAAAAGTGTTGCGGTCATGGATCCAAAAATAATAAGCGCAAAAGTAAATAATTAGTGCAGATAAAAAAATAACAAGCGTGAATCTTGTTATAAACGATATAAAATGTAGTTTTATGTTATAAACTTGTTATATATTTAAACATTTAAAATATGCTGCAAAAAAACTACAGAAAAATGAAAGAAAAGTCATCAGAATTGCAAACAAAATCATATTTTCCTTGGTTATATTACTGTTTTTTGTGCTCTGACAATTTTGCGCATACGTTCATTTTTTTTGTGCACTTGCGCTGTATTTTACGCTTGATTTTTCACAACTTGTGAGTAGAGTTTCATGTAAATCAGGGGGCGTTTTGTGTCCCTATTGGTCCACTAGTTCTTGATTGACAGCTCCTCCTCTAGCCAATCATTGGAAGAGGGGCGGTGACATCACTCCAGTGTGACTCCGACGGCTGCTGCTCAGTATTATATTATTTGTGGTTGATAGATACGCTGCTTGTGTCTGTTTTGAGTATTTTCGGCGACTCTAGGAAACAATCTGTTGTACGAGTAGGCCATTACCATAGTCTGTTAACACACGTATCGAGTCAGATGAATTTAGTTAGCAGAGTCTTTAATTTAGGCATTATTTAAGACGTTGTGTTTTGTAGCTTATTGGCTGCACACCTAAAAAAAAAACTAAAATATGGTGTGGATGTTTGATGCATGTTTTTACTAGCTGTACCAATGCAGTCGCAAGTTCAGAACCCAACTTGATCCGCGCCATCTTGTGTAGTGTCTCACAAAATATGTTATTTCTGACAACATTTGGGTCAGTATCAAAATATGTTGACAAACATGTCCCTTGACTTTTTTAGTCATGAAAAAGCTTTCAAATAGCTTATCCTATAAGGTATCATCCTATAACCTAACCTTTAATGATGTGAAATGGCTTGACTCTTGTTTTGCAAATCTTTTAGAAAATATATTTGAAATTGTTAATTGCCTGAAAAAAAATCCTTGTCCCCTTCATCGGGTACACCACTTCTATGACATATATTTAAAACTATCCCATACTAAATTAATTTATCTGTTTGTTAAATTCTTGCTCATATCCTGACCAGTGATGTGTGGTTAAGACCATTAAAAGATTAATGTTTTGCCATTTTGGGTGTGACCCATTTTTATTCGCCCGGGAGTGTATTTGGGAACTACTGCAGTCCTTGTTTGTAATATTTTGGTGCATTTCTATCTTAATACCGTGGAGGGCTTTGTTTGGAAAATGTTAGTAAAGCATTATATTGTTACATATTGTTTTGTTTTCTTTCCTAAGGTGGAAATAAATGCATTTAGTGGATATATAGTGTCAAATTTAAGCATTTTCAAAATCTGCGATTAACTAAAAAAAAAAAAGTAATCGATTGACAGCACTAATATATACACGTGTGTATGTAACTGTAACTATGCAAAATATAATTATTTTAATTTGGGGTAAAATATGATCTGGACATTGTTTTTGTTAGATCCACCTGTTTATATTGTATTTATAGACAATGAATCATCATTATGTCATTAACAAACATTTTTTCTTACCCATAGTAACAAAACAGAGGGATCCAGAGACTGGACAGCAGAGTTTGCTTTTCCAGGTAAATCCAGTCAAGCTTTATTGAGAATCTGAATATTTCTCCATCACCGATAGAAAGTGTTTTCTATGTTGTACACTCCGCTCAGCAGTTCATCTATTAAACTTGTTCTCTCTGTGAAGCGAATAATTATCTATTGAATTCTGATATGCATGCTTTTATTGTCATCCGAAACTCTGTGCCTGCTCTTCAGATTGACTATCCAGAGATAGCGGAAGGCATCGGGCCACGGCATCGCTTCATGTCGGCGTATGAGCAGAGAATCGAACCTCCCGACCGTCGCTGGCAGTACCTGCTGTTTGCAGCTGAGCCATATGAAACCATCTCGTTCAAGGTTTGTCTCCCAGTGTGGGTTTAATACTTCAGATGTGTAGATCCATTAATCGGGACATGTTGCTTAGAAGAAATTGGGAAGGTGAAGTCAGATGCGTTCATCATTACCGAAGTATTGTGTTATGCATGAAAAATAAACCCTTCTTAAAATGGAACCCTCAATTGAACAGCATCTCGGTTAAAGAAAGTTAGTAAATGTCATTGTTTTCATCTGTTGTTATGGGCTCGTTATGGAGTTTTTGAATAACAGGGATGAACAGCAGTGCAACAAAATGTTTGATTTAAAGATAAAACTTGCTAGTTTGGATTTTGGTTTAGACTTTCATGTATTTATCTCATTTGTATCTGTTATGTCTTCAGGTGCCCAGTCGAGAGATTGATAAAGGAGAGACTAGATTTTGGACACATTGGAATAGAGAAACAAAACAGGTGAGAAAATCATTTGTGGGTGAATGTCTGGTTCACATTTCATCTCACAAATCAAGTGTAAAAAATTATATATTGTAAAAAGACATTCAAGTCTCTTTTTAGGACCATTAAGATTTTTGCATCATGCTAACATATTATCCACCCAAATTCTCATTACACTAATGTATGAATTACTCTTCTCGTCTTTTGTAATGTTTTTATTTATTAGGGGTCAAAGCACCGAAGGTTGTATTTTACGGTCGCCAAAATGAGGCTTTATACCAAATTTGGTGAAAATCGGCCACAAGGTGGCACTATAATTAGCTAATTTTCTTTTTTTCTAATAACTTCCGAACCGCAAGGGCTAGAATAAAAAAAATTCAGTTTCTTCTGAATCCATCAGTGTCCCGAAATCATTTGATCGTGTGGATTTCAATTTCCGCAAGAACTTTTCTACCACTTTGATTTTTCGAACTCGTCCTAGGTCGTTTTCCCCATTTGTACAAAATGTTGTATACATCATCAACAGACCCTCCTGACAAAAAGTTGTTCAAAGAATTTTGATTTGTCAAAGCATTTAGAATATATAAGCCTATAATTCTTTGGGTTTGAACTGTAACTACTACTGTGCCTTTATTTGTGTGCACAAAGTCCAAACATGACAACTGAAAACATAAACACGCCAGGATAGTCTGAGGACATGTGCAAAATGTAGGCAGTTTCCTCTTATCAACAGCAAATAAATATATGATTTATTTTAACTGTAAGTGACAGATGAAGGATGTACTACCTATTTTGTCCACTAGATGGAGCACCAAGTTAAGAAATGCCATTAAATCCTCTGACTTTGAGTTATTACTCTTGTTTGTTTTTCTCAAGTTCAGTTTTTCCTATTTTAATTGTCCAGCAATCCAAAAGCTCATTTATGCATTTGAAGTCAAGAATGTCTTACTGATTTTGACCACTAGATGGAGCGCCAAGATTAAAGATCCTTGAAAATCCTCTTTGACTTAGATTTATGCTTTATAATGTGCTGTTGTCCAGCAATCCAAAATCATCATCATCATCTTTTTTTAAAATTTTTTCTACTTCTTTCATTGTCATTATAATTAAATTCAGATTTTGCAAATTGTGATAATCTTTTGAAAGACATTTGACACAAAAACAGCCGTGTCCACATCATCCGCAGGATTTATTATGTCCAATTTAACTATTTTGGCCATGTCCTGACAATACGTGCTTGGACCCCGATGATTGCCGCCTGCGGCTATTTTTATTTATTATTTTATTCCCATTATGATGATTATTAATAGATTCTCAGAGCAGTATAACAAATACAATTATGATGTAATATTTTACAATTTAAATATTTTTTTTTTTCACATTACAGTAATTAAAGTGATAATGGGGGAATTTAATCAGAATTTGGGGACAGAAATGTTAATTGTCCTAAAAAAATAATGTCACAATGCAAAAAAATGTGATATTGAAAAGGTCCTGCACTGCAAAAAATAATTTTCCTGCTAAGTATTTTTGTCTTATTTTCCAGTAAAAAATATCTAATTATACTTAAAACAAGAAACAATATTATTAAAAATGAGAAAAATATATTACGTCTTGTTTTTAGAGAAATTTAACACAATTTAGTGAAGTTTATACTTAAAACAAGAAAAAATGTTGCCAATTGGGTAAGAAAAATATGTTTTTCTTTTGAATATTTTTATTACGTTACTGAAGTTAGATTTCTCTGAAAACAAGACAAAATATCTTGCCATTTTGCCTTTCAAGTAAATGTATCTTCTTTTAAGAATGCCTAGATATTTTTACAGGAAAACGAGAATAATATTTTTGCATTTTGCGTAATTATTTTGACGAGCATCAGGGTGGATGTCAGTACTGTGTTTCTTGTTGTTTTCCAGTTCTTTTTGCAGTTTCACTTTAAGATGGAGAAATCTCTGCCCCCTCCACCCGGTCAAGCGGCATCAGTGGGTGTCAAACGCCCGCCGTCACTCATCACTGGATTTGGGCAACGTCCACCCAGTGACTCTATGCCACCCCCACCACCCGGAGGCATGCCGGGAATGCCCCCTTTGCCCCCCGGTGCCCCTGGCATGCCTCAGATGCCCCCTCCAGGTTCCCTCCCCCCTCACATGAGACCCCCCCTCCCCAGTAATGGACAGACAGGAATGAGCAGTAACTGAACGAGTGTGTCTGTAAATTATTTCTTACAGTTTTATCATGTTTTATAAACCAGCATTGACTTTTTATGCATTTTTATGACCGTTCAGAGAATTAATTTGTCTTTGTAGGGTATCCATACGTGTTTCTTTTGTCAGAGAGGTTTGTCAAAATCTCTCTTGTGGCTCCAGTACAACAGCCCAACTGCACAATATCCAATTGATCTAAAGTACTTTATTATTAAAAGAAAGAAAACCGTCTTTGTGATCCATTTTGATGTGTTCAATTGTTGCATATTTTTTTAATAAAGGATAAAATATCTGTTCATGTTTAAAGAATAAATCCATCAGCTTTAGTGACCTTTATCTGCTTTGTTGGTTTGTCTGTATTATATATAGATATAGAAATTGAATAGGACTTTATTTGGGTAATGTTTAGTCCATTAAGTGTTTGTATTGCAAAAACTGCCAATTTGTTTAAACATTTTAATAATAGTGCCTAAATCTTGCTATATTTTAGATGTTGAATAACAAACATATTAAGGATGCTTTTGGAGCTATATTCCAGACTATTGTAGACCGTGTCTGTTAATTTACTTTAATGTGTTGACGGACGACACCTTTCCAATACAGTGGATGCGCCAATGTATCGCGTTCCATAGGAACTGTTGCTAAAATCGTATAGATATCTATGGCTAAAAAGGGATCTACGTATGTATATCTATGGTGTACACTGGATGCATATCATAACCTGTATCAACAGAAAGTTATAGAATTATTATTGTAACTTTATTGTTGTTAAACAGTGTATAAATGTGGCTGATTATTTAAATAGGTCATAATTAAAATTAATAGAAGATTCCCGTATATGATATTTGTTATGTAAATCACGCAAGAACCCATGTGTGTTATTTCTTTTGCTCCGCCCTTTTCTCCTCATGTTTGTAGGCCTCCTTGCTCGCACACGCTTTTTCAGTGTATCGGATTGAGGTCAGGGCTTTGTGATGGCCACTCCAATACCTTGACTTTGTTGTCCTTAAGTCATTTTGCCACAACTTTGGAGGTATGCTTGAGGTCATTGTCCATTTGGAAGACCCATTTGCGACCGAGCTTTAACTTCCTGGCTGATGTCCTGAGATGTTGCTTCAATATATCCACATAATTTTCCTTCCTCATGATGTCATCTATTTTGTGAAGTGCACCAGTCACTCCTGCAGCAAAGCACCCCCACAACATGATGCTGCCACCCCCATGCTTCACGGTTGGGATGGTGTTCTTCGGCTTGCAAGCCTCACCCTTTTTCCTCCAAACATAACGATGGTCATTATGGCCAAACGGTTCAATTTTGTGTCATCAGACCAGAGGACATTTCTCCAAAAAGTAAGATCTTTGTCCCCATGTGCACTTGCAAACTGTAGTCTGGCTTTTTTATGGTGGTTTTGGAGCAGTGGCTTCTTCCTTGCTGAGCAGCCTTTCAGGTTATGTCGATATAGAACTCGTTTTGCTGTGGATATAGATACTTGTCTACCTGTTTCCTTCAGCATCTTCACAAGGTCCTTTGCTGTTGTTCTGGGATTGATTTGCACTTTTTGCACCAAACTACGTTCATCTCTAGGAGACAGAATGCGTCTCCTTCCTGAGCGGTATGATGGCTGTGTGGTCCCATGATGTTTATACTTGTGTACTATTGTTTGTACAGATGAACGTGGTACCTTCAGGCGTTTGGAAATTGCTCCCAAGGATGAACCAGACTTGTGGAGGTCCACAATATTTTTTCTGAGGTCTTGGCTGATTTCTTTTGCTTTTCTCATGATGTCAAGCAAAGAGGCACTGAGTTTGAAGGTAGGCCTTAAAATACATCCACAGGTACACCTCCAATTCAGTACACCTCCTATCAGAAGCTAATTGGCTAAAGGCTTGACATCATTTTCTGGAATTTTCCAAGCTGCTTAAAGGCACAGTTAACTTAGTGTATGTAAACTTCTGACCCACTGGAATTGTGATATAGTCCATTAAACGTGAAACAATCTGTCTGTAAACAATTACTCGTGTCATGCACAAAGCAGTTGTCCTAAACGACTTGCCAAAACTATAGTTTGCTAATATTAAATCTGTGGAGTGGTTAAAATGAGTTTTAATGACTTCATCCTAAGTGTATGTAAACTTCTTTCTTCAACTGTAGATGCCTCATTAGCTCAAGAGTCGTCCTGAAACACATGAAAGTGAATTGACGTGCGGTCTGCAACAGTCTGGGGTTTTTTCCATGGTACTTTCACATGACTTGATTTGCCAAAAATGTTGCACAATATTCCAGATGATATAAAAATAAAACAAATTAAACTAAACAATGTTAAAATGCTAAAAAATAATCTGATGTTTGATGGTGGAATGAATAAATGGAACAGACGGAAAGGTCATAACCATAAAGGAATCTAGATCCAAAAACATTCATAATATATTTCTTTATTTTACCTTCTGTAAAACGCCCAGAAAAAATAACCCCTAGTTATAATCCCGTGACATGCTGGTAAAAAGCCAGTGAATCTGCACCGTCCAACCCATGAACCCTTTAACTTTCGTTGCTTCTCAAGTTATTCAGTTCTGAAGTGGATGTTGGCCAAGAGAAGACACGCTTCACTTCAGATAAACTGCAGATAATGCTGACTGTTGCGTTTGGACTGATGCATGTGTTTCTCAAGCGGTCGAGTGTTTATTTAGCCATGACATTTTTTTGTTTTTGTTTTCGGTTAAGAAAATGAGAAGTAGCTACACAAGCACGTAATATTGTGATTTGGCCCCCACGTTTCAGAACATGTTTTGCAGAGGGACAAATATAATGTGGACAGATTATCCATATTTGTTATTCATGGTGTAATATAGGATTACAGGCTCGCTAATATCACCAGTTCTGCTGTATTTTGCCAGATATTCCAATCAGTTTCTTCTAATAATCCCAGATACAGTATATGATCATGTTTAAAATGTCCTGCATAATTAATCAGCATTGCCATACATTTTCTGATAGGTCAGTTACATGGCGATAGTGTGTAAATGCAGAAGACACACCCATCTCTGTGATTTCTGCAGATATCGCTTAAGTCCCGTCATGCAAATTGACGGTAAATTTACAGACATCTGCAGTAATAACATACAAACATATGTCCGGTAATCTAATCCCGTCCCTTTAAAATTCCCTTTACTGTATATCCCTTAAATTCACCATGATAACAATAGTTTGTCCACAAAATGCCATATTTACTATAGTATTATTTATCATCTGAACAGTCACATCCTCTTACCCCACGTACAGTATATATTAGGTCTATTATCTTCACTTTTGTAAGAGTTGTCAATTAAAAATAGGAGTTTTTTTTAGATTTTCTCTTCAATTTTAGTTTTGAGAAGTGAGAATGAGAAAGAAAAAATAGAAAAGCGCTAGAATTCTCCTTTTTAAAAAATGAACAATTTCTGTAGCTTTGTTTGTTTTTTACTTTTGCAGAAAAAGAAGACACCTTTATATTTCATAACAGAAATGAACGGAAGGTACATGGATTGAAAAGTCCACCTTTTGCAAGAATCTGATATTAAAATAGGAAATCAGTAAATCCAGTGAGAACTGAATGTCTTATTTATTTCTTTATAGGTTAAAAAGAATTGTTAATGGAACCGTTACAGAACCTGAATTGTTTTGTTAATTTCCTTACATTCAAAAAATTATTTTAAGATTTACACATTCCAATTTCATAATAAAAATTTAACTGAGTAATCTTTAACAAAATAACATAAAAAAAAAAAAGTTTTTTAATTTACATTTGGTTAAAAACTACACAATTCAATTTGATGGAGTGCTATAACAATGTTATAACAAAAAACATTTAAAAAATTTTTTTTTATTTACATTTGGTTAAAAACTACACAATTCAATTTGATGGAGTGCTATAACAATGTTATAACAAAAAATAAAAAATAAATAAATTTGTTTTATTTAAATTTGGTTAAAAACTACACAGTTCAATTTGGAGTTTTATAACAAAATAACATAAAAAAATAAATTTGTTTTATTTTAATTTAGTTAAAAACTGCACAATTTAATTTGATGGAGTGTTATAACCAAATAAACTAAACATTTTAAGTTTTAAATTAGGTTAAACTACACAATTCAATTTGATGGAGTGCTATAACAATGTTATAACAAAATAACATAAAATGTTAAATTTTTTTAAGTTTTATTTTAATTTTGTTAACTACACAGTTCAATTTGATGGAGTGCTATAACAATGTTATAACAAAATAACATTTAAAAAAATACAAATTAAGTTCAATTTGATGGAGTGCTATAACAATTTTATAACAAAATAACATTTAAAAAATAAACATTCTGTTTTATTTTAATTTAGTTAAAAACTACACAGTTCAATTTGATGGAGTGTTATAACAAAATAACACATTTTAAGTTTTAAATTTGGTTAAACTACACAATTCAATTTGATGGATTGCTATAACAATGTTATAACAAAATAACATTTAAAAAAAATGAAACATTTTAAGTTTTATTTTAATTTAGTTAAAAACCACACAATTCAGTTTGGAGATTTGTATGAAATGTAAATGCGTAAATCCTAAAAATAGGTAATTGTTATTTTATTTATTTATTTATTTATTTATTGTACGATTCCCCTCCCTACAGTCTTCAACTCACATTTCATCTCAACAGTCCAAGAGTTCCAGTTTGAATTATCCGTGTCCTGCAGTGACACGGCTTCAGTGCTGTCTGTTTTTTTTTTTTTTTTTTTGTGCCGCACCTGTGCATGTCTGTCATGTGTATATATATGTGTGTTTGTGTGTGTGTGAGACTCACACGTGTCAGCGCTCTTACAGCAGCGTCCCTTTGTGACCACTCGTCTGCGGGTCTCCTGCTCACCTCCATGCAGGTAAGCCTCAATGTTACAGGGGTCAAAGGTAAAACATTCTGAAGGTGCAATGCAAGTGTTTGTGTGCGTCTGATATGTGTGTGATTGCACATTAAACAACTTGGTGTCAAGGTGATTTTTAGTGGATGTATGAAGTCTGACGATCACTTCAAAAGTGTGCTTGTGTTATCTTTCTTTACAATGACAATGTATTTGTTTTATTCTAATGCAACGGCATTCAGGCATCTTAAGAGTGAATTAAGTGTCCAAGTACTTTCTGGGTTCACTATATGAAGCATTTTAAAAAGATCTTTATTCTACCGCAACTGTGTGACTTGTAATATTTATAAATTAAATACACCTGGATTTCTGCAACCTGGAGTTTTATGTGACCACCAGCTTTCAATAATCATCTTTCCATCAGCTGAATTATGGACGAAAGCTTCTATGAGACGTTTGAGGAAGAGCTCGGTAAACCACTGCATGAAGTTCCCCCACCGAAACCTCTGAGTCAGTCACGAACAGGAAGCCGAACAGGTACAAAATTATCTCAAAGATTCTCGCTGTCCTTTGACCTGCTGAAAATACAAAACAACAGGGACACGATGGGCGTGCAAACATGTTTCTACTCTGTATTTCTATATAAAACCTTATTATAAGCATCAGGGGTCAAGATGTCATTGAAACAAATCTCTCTCTCTCTCTCTCTCTCTCTCTCTCTCTCTCTCTCTCTCTCTCTCTGCTAAATTAAGATCAGAGCTGAAAGCATCAACACTATTTGTGGTGTTAAAGTGAACAGTGTGTCTAATAATACAACAGAATGGCCATGACTGACACCAGCACACAAACGGACAACTCCCAGACTGCATGTCTTTATTCTTTACTGTACATACATTATTCTATACTATTTCAATACTGTTATTGGATAAACAATCCTTATTTACAATGCTAACTATATTGCATCTGTCTATCTGCCCATCCGTCTGTCCGTCTATCCATCTATCTGTCTTTTTTAACAATCGATCTGTCTACAGTAGCAAGAAAAAGTATGTGAACCCTTTGGAATTACCTGCATTTACGTATAAATTTGTCTTAATCTGCTTTGATATTTATGGAAGTTACAATAATGAACAAACACAAACTGTTTTAACTAATAACACACATTATTGTATTGGTCTTGTACATTTTGAATACATCATTCAAACATTCAGTGTAGGTTGGAAAAAGTATGTGAACCCCTATGCTAAAGACGTCAACAAAAGCTAATTAGAGTCAGGAGTTGGCAAACCTGGTTTTCAATTAATGAAAAGAGATTGGAGGTGTGGGTTAGGGCTACTTTGGCTTATAAAAAGCACTCAAACATTTTGAGTTTGCAGTTCACAAGAATCGTCTGCTGACGTGGACCATGCCTCACAAAACAAGAGATCTCAGAAGATCTGTCTGTCTAACTGTCTATGTCTATCTATCTGTCCGTCTGTCTAACTGTCTATATGTCTATCTGTCCGTCTGTCTAACTGTCTATATGTCTATCTATCTGTCCATCTATCTGTCTAACTGTCTATGTCTATCTATCTGTCTGTCTGTCTGTCTAACTGTCTATATGTCTATCTATCTGTCCATCTGTCTGTCTAACTGTCTATGTCTATCTATCTGTCCGTCTGTCTGTCTAACTGTCTATATGTCTATCTATCTGTCCGTCTGTCTGTCTAACTGTCTATATGTCTATCTATCTGTCCATCTGTCTGTCTAACTGTCTATGTCTGTCTATCTGTCCGTCTGTCTGTCTAACTGTCTATGTCTATCTATCTGTCCGTCTGTCTGTCTAACTGTCTATATGTCTATCTGTCTAGTCTACCTGTCTGTCTGTCTGTCTGTCTAACTGTCTAACTGTCTATATATCTGTCTATCTGTCTAGTCTACCTGTCTGTCTGTCTGTCTAACTGTCTATATGTCTATCTGTCTGTCTATCTGACTGTCTATCTGTCTGTCTGTCTATCTCTCTGTCTGTCTATCTGTCTATATGTCTGTCTGTCTAGTCTACCTGTCTGTCTATCTATATGTCTGTCTAACTGTCTATATGTCTATCTATCTGTCTGTCTAACGGTCTGTCTGTCTAACTGTCTATATGTCTGTCTATCTGTCTAGTCTACCTGTGTGTCTGTCTAACTGTCTGTGTCTATCTATCTGTCTGTCTAACTGTCTATATGTCTATCTGTCTGTCTGTCTAACTGTCTGTCTATCTGTCTGTCTAACTATCTATCTGTCTAACTGTCTATATGTCTGTCTGTCTAGTCTATATATGCCTGTCTGTCTAACTGTCTATCTGTCTAGTCTACCTGTCTGTCTGTCTAACTGTCTATATGTCTGTCTGTCTGTCTAACTGTCTATCTCTCTGTCTGTCTATCTGTCTGTCTGTCTGTCTAACTGTCTATCTGTCTAACTGTCTGTCTGTATGTCTGTCTGTCTAGTCTACCTGTCTGTCTGTCTGTCTAGTCTATATATGCCTGTCCGTCTGTCTAGTCTATATATCTGTCTCTCTCTGTCTGTCTGTATGTTTGTCTGTCTGTCTGTCTAACTGTCTGTCTGTCTATCTATCTGTCTAGTCTATGTGTCTGTCTGTCTAGTCCATATATCTGTCTATCTGTCTGTGTCTGATCTAACTTTTAATGCCGTGTTGATCTTAGATTATGCAAAGTACATTTAAACTTAAACTTGAACTTCAACAAATTAACTTTCATTTTCTAATTCTTATTCAGACATTAGTGTATGTAACTGATCTGTTGTTGATGTTTATAGAGATGTACGCTCAGCGGAGGGTGCGAGAGGTGAGTGTGACGTCACATGACAGCTGAACATTAAATGACCTCTAACTCACACGTCTACAGTTCCATTGATACACATTCTGCTTTCTACAGGAAGTTCCAGTAGTCCAGCAGGTTACGAAAATGATTCCTCGTGAACATCCGCACTCCAGTGCCAGTTTGTAACCCCGCTCACCTACAAATCCCAAACCTACATACTACTCTTATAAGTGCTGCTGTATATAGTATTTATGTATGTTTTGCCTTCTCTTTGTGTCTCTGTCACTTCAGCATCGTTACGTAAAGCTCTGTCCATTCAGAATCTATCAAAGATTGAGACGCCGTGGGAGGGTGTGACACTGAACAGATGTCTGTTATTAGTCGTAACAATCCTGCTGCTGACCTCCACGTTACAGAGAATAAACGGCAAGTCCATAAATGATTATTTGACCATCACAATCTGCATGTTTAATAGTGTACTGAATAAAGAGAGCTAAATTATTCTGTTCAATTCAGTAATTCGATAGACATTGCTCTTGTTGTTTTCTGAGCGTTTCATTAGACATTTATCCTGTTTTTCATAACTAGTGCCCAACTAATATGGGGGAACACATCCCAACATTCTCTTCTGGTCTTTAAATTACTTAAAGAACAAACTCTAAATGTCAGATGATAATGACTGATTGAATGTTCAGAGGCGCTCAGAGGTCATAAGGAGGTCAGTGAAGATTTCACGGCACTGAATGAGAGACATACGCTGATCAAGAGAGGAAGATTAATGGCACATGAGGTGAGAACAACATCTTTAATTCTCCATTCTATCCAATAACCCCCCGCCAACAAACACAAGACTATGAGCAGTGGTGGTAGTTTATAGATTAGAGATTTGGGCAGGAAATGTGCATTATTCATAGATTTCATGTCAATGAACCTGTCCAAAAACAACTGACTCACTAAAATGAATCGGAGTTCATAACGTTAAATATAAACGAATCATTTTACCAGTTACCTG